>NC_069503.1:826679007-826729007 GCF_027579735.1 Bombina bombina | reverse complement strand
TCCCTTTAATGGTGATTATCCTTAGAAAATCATTATATATATTTTTTTCTTAAGAATTGTTATATACCCCGTTATATAAAATAGTGATTAAACACATATGTGAAAAACAAACAAACAACTGATTAAACACATGTACCATTCAGAAGCCAAAAAGCCTTGAAGCTATTGAGCAGGACATTTGTTGTTATTTTTTTTTTTTTTGCTTATTCCTTTAATATTTCAGAAAGGAAGGCTGAATTTAGTCTTTTGAAAGTTGAGGTCAAAAAAGGTTGATTTTCAGAATGTCAAGTGAAGTTTTAAAAGTTTCAGGAACAAACTGAAATGATTGCACTACTAGAGATTACATTATAAGATCCAATGATTTGTAAAGCCCCCACCAAGTTAGAGATTTATTAAACTGTAGTTTTAGGGAATATCAATTACTAGAGTTACTTTTTTGAAATGTAAATGTTAGGACTTGAAAGATCATTTAAATTACAAATAAAATGATAAAAAGAAAGCCTAAGACAGGACTGATAGTACTAATTATTTAACTTTGCAATTAGACAACCACGAGTGACCACTTCACTTCTTTACCTACATCTACCCTTTTGCTTCTTTTTTCTTATTTTACAGCACACCTTTTATTCTCTATCTTTGAATTATGCGAGTTTTTCTCAACAATGGATCAATGCACAACATACCTGTATGTTATTGTTTTATATATGAAGAAATTTATGTTGAAATCCAGACTATATGCACACTGCATTACAATAACTAAATGGAAAACTTTAATATTTCAACATAAAATTATAAAAAAGAAGAGACTACTTTCTTTTAATCTTCTCAGTTAAATAACAGTATAATTTAGCACTAGGGGCCCAATTCTCTAAAGCTCTGGTCTGGTAAGATTATCTAAGACCAAGACATTTCATCACTACTGTGAAATGCCTTAAATAATATTAGAATTGCAATTTTTAGCTTGAGAACCAATTCATCTCGCTAAGCAACTTTCTGGATGTGAAGGAGAAACACACCTATTACAATAAAATTATCAAAATAAAATTGTGATTTCTCTCCATGCCGGCGAGTGTTTCATTGCTGTGCTCCAAATACTTATGTTGAATTGAATAATTATTTGATGTATGGAAAAGACACCGTGCTTTATAATAAAACTGTCAATTCTGCGTTTATGATATAAAATGAATTTGATACCTTTTAGGAAAATAAAGCGCTGCTTCTTCAGGTTCTAAGACATTTAAATCATCCAGATAAATATCACCAGGACCTTGATGTTGACTCCTTTTACGCACACCTGTAAGTGATTAGAACAAAAACGAATATTAGAATCCTTTAGATATACCAGATTTCAGAAGCCTGTCATGCCACTGATTTCTCAGAATATGCGCTACAAGGGAGAAAATTCTTCTTCAAAGCCCCAGATTTACATTGGACACACATGTACGTATTGCACACAGCACCAGCAGCTGGATTTTATGCATGTTGTTTGGGATATATTTTAATCTCTTTTGCCAAGATGGACTTGTGGTCTTACATCAAGCACAGCTTTGTGAGTATTAGGCTACTTGGTTCTGCAGAAAAATGAATTGGAGGGCATCTTTAGCTGACTAAACATTTACCAAAGTAAATAACAATGCATTAAAACATAGGATTAAAACATAGCACCCAAAATGCAGACGCTAAAGTTATATAAGTAAACTACTTACTAATAGGAAATCCACATGTCTAAAATATTACATTTGTTACTGAAATACTTTTAAAAGACATAGGGGCCGATTTATCATCGGTCTGTCCGACATGATCCGCTCAGCATACGCTGTCGGCATTTAACAAGCAGTGCGCTAGCAGGGAGTGTCAATCAACCTGAAGGCTTGCGCAGAAACAGGGCGAGTTGGCCCTATATATATATATTTCCTAGAAGTAACATTAAAAGCTTGAGAAGTGCTCATGTCAAAAATCAACAGGTGCTGTTAATTCTTACTATTTGTAAACATAAACAACTGAAAATGTTTTTTCTAAATAAGCAGAAGTAGCTTTAAGCCAACATGTGCTGAACAAATATCCTGAATCCAGAGATAACAGAAATGTAAAAAAGAGCAAATACTGCAAAGTGTATAAGAGTGATTAGGAAGTAGGATAAATTAAACTATATATCCATCTAGTACCCAAATACAATGAAGACTTTTCAGTTATGTCTATTAGTTATATTTTCTACTGTAAATATTTTCATGACTTTAATAAAGGACCTAGAAGAATCTGTGTCTATTCTTAAAGTGAAGGTAAACTTTGATGAATGAAAGCCCGTTTTTAAAAAAAATACTATTAAAAACAGGGGCACTTTCATTCATCAATGTTTAGAAAGTAGCCGTTTTGTTTAAAAACTTACCTTTCTTCTTTTCACAGCCAGAGCAGCTTCCCCCACCTGGAGATCCTCTCTTCACAAGTCAGCAATGACTAATCCGGCTTCCTCCAATTATGGCTTTCCCCCCAGGGGAGTCATTGCCTGAGGCCATGCCATGATTGGAAGAAGTTGGATTAGTCATTACTGACGTGTGAAGAGAGGATCTGCAGGCGGGGAAGCTGCTCTGGCTGTTCATTAACAAATCTAGACAGGCCCAGAGGCTTGTTTTCCCACAGAAAACCTCTGAATAATATTGTTTCCAATGCAGCAAAGGATTCTGGGTAAGATATGCAAATTAAGTACACAATGACACACCTTTTTACTTCGGTCTGCTTTTCAGCAGGTTCCCTTTACACCAAAGTATCGCTGTTCACACAGCTTATAAACTTAGCTAGGGTTAGTGCAGTGATTCATAACCATCCCAGGACAGACTGTTTCATGGTTTTTGCCACTCATCAGCTGGGAGAAGGTTAGAATCACTGCTGTTCACACAGCTTATAAACTTAGCTAGGGTTAGTGCAGTGATTCATAACCATCCCAGGACAGACTGTTTCATGGTTTTTGCCACTCATCAGCTGGGAGAAGGTTAGAATCACTGCTGGGTGAAGTTGATTCCGGGCAGAATACAACAACATTTTAAATTAGGGGGAGATAAAAGGCGAGTTTAAAATCCTCCACTATGCACAAAATATAGAAAAAATAACTCATTGTGTAGTTCATTAACAAATCTAGACAGGCCCAGAGGCTTGTTTTCCCACAGAAAACCTCTGAATTACATTGTTTCCAATGCAGCAAAGGATTCTGGGTAATCAACTTCACCCAGCAGTGATTCTAACCTTCTCCCAGCTGATGAGTGGCAAAAACCACGAAACAGTCTGTCCTGGGATGGTTATGAATCACTGCACTTACCCTAGCTAAGTTTATAAGCTGTGTGAACAGCGATACTGTGGCGTAAAGGGAACCTGCTGAAAAGCAGACCGAAGTAAAAAGGTGTGTCATTGTGTACTTAATTTGCATATCTTACCCAGAATCCTTTGCTGCATTGGAAACAATGTAATTCAGAGGTTTTCTGTGGGAAAACAAGCCTCTGGGCCTGTCTAGATTTGTTAATGAACTACACAATGAGTTGTATATATATATATATATATATATATATATATATATATATATATATATATATATATATATATATATATATATACACACACATACATACACACACATACAATATATATATATATATATATACACACACATACAATATATATATATATACACACATACAATATATATATATATATATATATATATATATATATATATATATATATATATATACATACACACACATACATGCATACACACACACCTAGATATAGATAATATATATATATATTATCTATATCTAGCTGTGTGTGTGTGTGCGTGTGCATGTATGTATATGTATATGTATATATATATATATATATATATATATATATATATATATATATATATATATATATATATATATATCGAAAAAAAAGTGTATCGTAGGAAGGGCAATTGAATAAAAGTTTCCTTTATTTCAGTTCCAAAACAGGTTATAGGACCTGAGGAGGTCAGTAGCAAACTGATGCAACATACACTACAGTGAGTATTGGAGTGCTGACATGTTTCGGCCATGGGCCATAATCGTAGCTATCCAATACACCTGCACCTAGAAATTTAAAAGCAGCCCCTCCCCTGTCAAATCAGAGAAAAAACGTTTTTAAATCAGATTAATAATAATAAAAAAAAAAAATCCCGTTTTGTTTTTATTATAAATCTGCACTAAAACTGGTCCCAAAAAAATAAAACATTGATGGCTTTAATTGGCATCTTAATTCATTGTTAAAGGGATCTGATACCAAGAGAATGAAGACAATTTGATAATAGGAGTAAATTAGAAAGTTGATTAAAATTGCATGCTCTATCTGAATCACGAATATAAAAAAACATAATTTATGCTTACCTGATAAATTAATTTCTCTTGTGATGTATCAAGTCCACGGATTCATCCTTACTTGTGGGATATTCTCCTCCCCTACAGGAAGTGGCAGAGAGAGCACCCACAGCAGAGCTGCTTATATAGCTCCCCCCTTAGCTCCACCCCCCAGTCAGTCGACTGAAGGCTAGGAAGAAAAAGGAGAAACTATAGGGTGCAGTGGTGACTGAAAGTTTAAAAATAAAAATATATATGCCTGTCTTAATAAACAGGGCGGGCCGTGGACTCGATACATCACAAGAGAAATAAATTTATCAGGTAAGCATAAATTATGTTTTCTCTTGTAAGATGTATCGAGTCCACGGATTCATCCTTACTTGTGGGATACCAATACCAAAACTTTAGGACACGGATGAAGGGAGGGACAAGACAGGGAACTTAAACAGAAGGTACCACTGCTTGTAGAACCTTTCTCCCAAAAATAGCCTCCGAAGAAGTAAAAGTATCAAATTTGGAAAATTTGGAAAAAGTATGAAACGAAGACCAAGTCGCCGCATTACAAATCTGTTCAACAGAAGCCTCATTTTTAAAAGCCATGTGGAAGCCACAGCTCTAGTAGAATGAGCAGTAATTCTTTCAGGAGACTGTTGGCCAGCAGTCTCATAAGCCAAACGGATGATGCTTTTCAGCCAAAAGGAAAGAGAGGTAGCCGTAGCCTTCTGACCTCTCCGCTTACCAGAATAAACAACAAACAATGAAGATGTTTGATGGAAATCTTTAGTTGCTTGTAAGTAGAACTTTGAAGCACGAACCACATCAAGATTGTGCAACAGACGTTCCTTCTTTGAAGAAGGATTAGGACACAGTGAAGGAACAACAATCTCTTGATTGATATTCTTATAAGAAAATACCTTAGGAAGAAACCCAGGTTTGGTACGCAAAACCACCTTATCTACATGGAAAATAAGATAAGGGGAATCACACTGTAAAGCATATAGCTCAGAAACTCTTCGAGCCGAAGAGATAGCTACTAAAAACAAAACTTTCCAAGATAGAAGCTTAATATCCATGGAATGCATAGGTTCAAACGGAACCCCTTGAAGAACTTTAAGAACTAAATTTAGGCTCCATGGCGGAGCAACAAGTTTAAATACAGGCTTCATTCTGACCAAAGCCTGACTATGGCCTCGCTTCCATTGAGTCGTTAAAAATGGAGCCGTAAGCTACCGAAGCGGCCGACAGCTAAAAGTAATTTACGGCTGCATTTTAGTACCAGGTTTCCATTGAAAAGATTAGCGTGTTGCGCGCAGTCGCTCTTTTCGTGTAGCTGTAAGTTAACGTTGTGTTAACGCTTCCATCTGACGTCGGATTTCTTGAAAATCAATTAGTTGCTAAGGTAACCCGACCTTACGCTATAGAATTTACGTTTAACGTCCGTGCTTATTACCTGTGATCGCCTCTCAAGAAAAATAAAAAAACACTTATCCATATTTTTAATAATCAAATACTATTTTCTAATATAATTATATTTAACACTTCATAAATAACAGAATTTATGTTTACCTGATAAATAACTTTCTCCAACGGTGTGTCCGGTCCACGGCGTCATCCTTACTTGTGGGATATTCTCTTCCCCAACAGGAAATGGCAAAGAGCCCAGCAAAGCTGGTCACATGATCCCTCCTAGGCTCCGCCTTCCCCAGTCATTCGACCGACGTAAAGGAGGAATATTTGCATAGGAGAAATCATATGATACCGTGGTGACTGTAGTTAAAGAAAATAAATCATCAGACCTGATTAAAAAACCAGGGCGGGCCGTGGACCGGACACACCGTTGGAGAAAGTAATTTATCAGGTAAACATAAATTCTGTTTTCTCCAACATAGGTGTGTCCGGTCCACGGCGTCATCCTTACTTGTGGGAACCAATACCAAAGCTTTAGGACACGGATGATGGGAGGGAGCAAATCAGGTCACCTAGATGGAAGGCACCACGGTTTGCAAAACCTTTCTCCCAAAAAAAGCCTCAGAAGAAGCAAAAGTATCAAATTTGTAAAATTTGGTAAAAGTGTGCAGTGAAGACCAAGTCGCTGCCTTACATATCTGATCAACAGAAGCCTCGTTCTTAAAGGCCCATGTGGAAGCCACGGCCCTAGTGGAATGAGCTGTGATTCTTTCAGGAGGCTGCCGTCCGGCAGTCTCATAAGCCAATCTGATGATGCTTTTAAGCCAAAAAGATAGAGAGGTAGAAGTTGCTTTTTGACCTCTCCTTTTACCAGAATAAACAACAAACAAGGAAGATGTTTGTCTGAAATCCTTTGTAGCATCTAAATAGAATTTTAGAGCACGGACAACGTCCAAATTGTGTAACAAACGTTCCTTCTATGAAACTGGATTCGGACACAAAGAAGGTACAACTATCTCCTGGTTAATATTTTTGTTGGAAACAACCTTCGGAAGAAAACCAGGCTCAGTACGTAAAAACCACCTTATCTGCATGGACCAGATAGGGCGGAGAACACTGCAGAGCAGATAACTCAGAAACTCTTCTAGCAGAAGAAATTGCAACCTAAAACAAAACTTTCCAAGATAATAACTTAATATCTATCGAATGTAAGGGTTCAAACGGAACCCCTTGAAGAACTGAAAGAACTAGATTAAGACTCCAGGAAAGAGTCAAAGGTCTGTAAACAGGCTTGATTCTAACCAGAGCCTGAACAAACGCTTAAACGTCTGGCACAGCTGCCAGCCTTTTGTGAAGTAAAACAGATAAAGCAGAGATCTGTCCCTTCAGAAAACTCGCAGAAAATCCTTTCTCCAAACCTTCTTGTAGAAAGGAAAGAATCTTAGGAATTTTTATCTTGTTCCATGGGAATCCTTTAGATTCACACCAACAGATATATTTTTTCCATATATTATGGTAAATTTTTCTAGTTACAGGCTTTCTAGCCTGAATAAGAGTATCTATTACAGAATCTGAAAACCCACGCTTTGATAAAATCAAGCGTTCAAACTCCAAGCAGTCAGTTGGAGGAAAACCAGATTCGGATGTTCGAATGGACCCTGAATAAGAAGGTCCTGTCTCAAAGGTAGCTTCCATGGTGGAGCCGATGACACATTCACCAGGTCTGCATACCAAGTCCTGCGTGGCCACACAGGAACTATCAAGGTCACCAAAGCCCTCTCCAGATTGATCCTGGCTACCAGCCTGGGAATGAGAGGAAACGGTGGGAATACATAAGCTAGGTTGAATCCAATAGAGTCGCCTTGGGATCCCTGGATTTGGACCCGTAACAAGGGACCATGAAGTTCTGACGAGAGGCCATCAGAACCAAGTCTGGAATGCCCCATAATTGAGTTATTTGGGCAAAGATTTCCAGATGGAGTTTCCCACTCCCCCGGATGCTCCTCCATCGCCAGGGAACTCCTTGTTACCCCCTGATGGTTGATATATGTAACAGTCGTCATGATGACTGATTGAAACCTTATGAATTTGGCCTTTGCTAGTCGAGGCCAAGCCTTGAGAGCATTGAATATCGCTCTCAGTTCCATTATGTTTATCGGGAGAAGAGAGTCTTCCCGAAACCATAGACCCTGAGTTTTCAGGGGTTCCCAGACCGCGCCCCAGCCCACCAGACTGGCGTCGGTCGTGACAATGACCTATTCTGGTCTGCGGAAGCTCATTCCCTGTGACAGGTTGTCCAGGGTCAGCCACCAACGGAGTGAATCTCTGGTTATTTGATCTACTTGTATCGTCGGAGACAAGTCTGTATAATCCCCATTCCACAGTCTGAGCATGCCCAGGTGCAATGGTCTTAGATGAATTCGTGCAAAAGGAACTATGTCCATTGCCGCAACCATCAACCCTATTACTTCCATGGACTGCGCTATGGAAGGAAGAAGAACAGAATGAAGTACCTGACAAGAGCTTAGAAGTTTTGATTTTCTGGCCTCTGTTAGAAAAACCTTCATTTCTAAGGAAACCATTATTGTTCCCAAGAAGGGAACTCTTGTTGACGGGGACAGAGAACTTTTTTCTATGTTCACTTTCCACCTGTGAGATCTGAGAAAGGCTAGGACAATGTCCGTATGAGCCCTTGCTTTTGACAGAGACGACACTTGAATCAGGATGTCGTCCAAGTAAGGTACTACTGCAATTCCCCTTGGTCTTAGCACCGCTAGAAGGGACCCTAGTACCCTTGTCAAAATCCTTGGAGCAGTGGCTAATCCGAATGGAAGTGCCACAGGTAATGCTTGTCCAGAAAGGCGAACCTTAGGAACCGAAAATGTTCCTTGTGGATAGGAATACGTAGGTACGCATCCTTTAAGTCCACCGTGGTCATGAATTGACCTTCCTGGATGATAGGAAGGATCGTTCGAATGGTTTCCATTTTGAATGATGAAACCCTTAGAAACTTGTTTAGAATCTTGAGATCTAAAATAGGTCTGAATGTTCCCTCTTTTTTGGGAATTATGAACAGGTTGGAGTAAAAACCCATCCCTTGTTCTCCTAATGGAACAGGATGAATCACTCCCATGCTTAACAGGTCTTCTACACAGTGTAAGAATGCCTGTTCGAAGATAATTGAGACCCGTGGAACCTTCCCCTTGGGAGTAGTTCCCTGAATTCCAGGAGATAACCTTGAGAAACTATTTCTAGCGCCCAAGGATCCTGAACATCTCTTGCCCCAGCCTGAGCAAAGAGAGAAAGACTGCCCCCCACCAGATCCTTCCCAGATTGGGGGCCAACACTTCATGCTGTTTTGGTAGCAGTGGCAGGTGACTTGGCCTGCTTACCCTTGTTCCAGCCTTGCATCGGCCTCCAGGCTGGCTTGGTTTGAGAAGTATTACCCTCTTGCTTAGAGGGTGTAGAATTTGAGGCTGGTCCGTTTCTGCGAAAGGGACGAAAATTTGGCTTCTTTTTAGCCTTAAAAGACCTATCCAGAGGAAGGGCGTGGCCCTTTCCCCCAGTGATGCCTGAAATAATCTCTTTCAAGTCAGGGCCAAACAGTGTTTTACCCTTGAAAGGGATGTTAAGCAAAAGCGCTCTGCGCGCCACGATAGCAAACCCTGAATTATTCGCCGCTAATCTAGCTAATTGCAAAGCGGCATCTAAAATAAAAAAGAGTTAGCCAATTTAAGAGCTTGAACTCTGTCCAAAACCTCCTCGTACGAAGATTCTTTATTAAGCGACTTTCCTAGTTCTTCGAACCAGAAACACGCAGCTGTAGTGACAGGAACAATGCATGAAATTGGTTGTAGAAGGTAACCTTGCTGAACAAACATCTTTTTAAGCAAACCCTCTAACCTTTAATCCATAGGATCTTGAAAGCACAACTATCTTCTATAGGAATAGAAGTGCGTTTGTTTAGAGTAGAAACCGCCCCCTCGACCTTGGGGACTGTATGCTATAAGTCCTTTCTGGGGTCGACTATAGGAACTAATTTCTTATTTACTATGTCCGCCACCCGCTTGGGTATAGGAAAAACATCGGGGGCACCGGAACCCCTAGGAACTTGTCCATCTTACCTAATTTCTCTGGAATGACCAAATTGTCACAATCATCCAGAGTAGATAATACCTCCTTAAGTAGTGCGTGGAGATGTTGAAATTTAAATTTAAAAGTTACAATATCAGGTTCTGCTTGTTGAGAAATTTTCCCTGAATCTGAAATTTCTCCCTCAGACAAAACCTCCCTCCTGGCCCCTTCAGATAGGTGTGAGGGTATGTCAGAACAGATATCATCAGCGTCCTCTTGCTCTTCAGTGTTTAAAACAGAGCAATCACGCTTTCTCTGATAAGTAGGCATTTTGGAAAAAAATGCATGCAATAGAATTATCCATTACAGCCATTAATTGTTGTATGGTAATAAGTATTGGCGCACTAGATGTACTAGGGGCCTCTTGTGTGGGCAAAACTGGTGTAGACACAGAAGGGGATGATGCAGTACCATGCTTACTCCCCTCATTAGAGGAATCATCTTGGGCAATATATCTATGGCATTATTATCCCTACTTTGTTTGGACATTATGACACAAATATATCACATATATTTAAATGGGGAGACACATTGGCTTTCATACATATAGAACATCGTTATCTGATGGTTCAGAACATGTTAAACAGGCTTAAACTTGTCAACAAAGCACAAAAAACGTTTTACAATAAAACCGTTACTGTCCCTTTAAATTTTAAACTGAACACACTTTATTACTGAATATGTGAAAAAGTATGAAGGAATTGTTCAAATTTCACCAAAATTTCACCACAGTAACTTAAAGCCTTAAAAGTATTGCACACCAAATTTGAAAGCTTTAACCCTTAAAATAACGGAACCGGAGCCGTTTTTACAATTAACCCCTATACAGTCCCAGGTATCTGCTTTGCTGAGACCCAACCAAGCCCAGAGGGGAATACGATACCAAATGATGCCTTCTATAAGCTTTTTCAGTGGTTCTTAGCTCCTCACACATGCATCTGCATGCCATGCTTTCCAAAAACAACTGCGCTTTAAAGGCGCGAAAATGAGGCTCTGTCTATGACTAGAAAAGGCCCCCAGTGAAAAAGGTGTCCAATACAGTGCCTGCCGTTTTTATTAAAACAATCCCCAAGATTTAACAACTATTAAAAGTAATAATCTGCCAAATATACTTAGTAAAGTAATCGTTTTAGCCCAGAAAAATGTCTACCAGTTTTTTAAGCCCTAATGAAGCCCTTTATTTTACTTAAACTAAGAAAATGGCTTACCGGTTCCCATAGGGAAAATGACAGCTTCCAGCATTACCGAGTCTTGTTAGAAATGTGTCATACCTCAAGCAGCAAAAGTCTGCTCACTGTTTCCCCCAACTGAAGTTAATTCCTCTCAACAGTCCTGTGTGGAAACAGCCATCGATTTTAGTAACGGTTGCTAAAATCATTTTCCTCTTACAAACAGAAATCTTCATCTCTTTCCTGTTTTAGAGTAAATAGTACATACCAGCACTATTTTAAAATAACAAACTCTTGATTGAAGAATAAAAACTACATTTAAACACCAAAAAACTCTAAGCCATCTCCGTGGAGATGTTGCCTGTACAACGGCAAAGAGAATGACTGGGGAAGGCGGAGCCTAGGAGGGATCATGTGACCAGCTTTGCTGGGCTCTTTGCCATTTCCTGTTGGGGAAGAGAATATCCCACAAGTAAGGATGACGCCGTGGACCGGACACACCTATGTTGGAGAAATAAGTAATATTTCTTGCTGCCCTAGGCATAGGTCTAGTTTGCATTCTGTAGATATGTTCTTGCATATATTATTATATTTAAATATATACTGATATTTCTATTAGAATATAAGTTCAACTATTTCTATACATGAGACAACAATAAATATTACTTATAACAATTTATTTCTACATTAAAACACTTGCATTATTTGCAAGTTTTATAATTTCAATAGAAAATAGGTCTCAAAAAGCACAATTTTCCTCTTTTACACCTAGTTGAGCTGGGGGTAATATATCTCAATGTATCGACAGCCTCCGACAATGTATTAACGGTTAGCGCTTTCAATGGAAACCTGGTATAATTTATCGATTAACGGCTTCTATTACTTTCTATGGGACGCGAAAATCTTTTCGGCAGCCGAAGTCCGGCAGCCGATATTGAGGTATAACGCGCCATTGGAAACAGTCGTTAAACGCTATTGCTTTCGACAGCATATTTAACGGTTTGCGAGTGCACGCAAACTGAATTACGACTCAATGGAAGCGAGGCCTAAATGCTTGAACGTCTGGGACATCTGCCAGACGTTTGTGTAGAAGAATAGACAAAGCAGATATTTGTCCTTATAAGGAACTAGCTGATAATCCCTTCTCCAAACCTTCTTGGAGAAAAGACAATATTCTAGGAATCCTAATCTTACTCCACGAGTAACCTTTGGATTCACACCAATAAAGATATTTGAGCCAAATCTTATGATAGATCTTCCTGGTGACAGGCTTTCTAGCCTGAACCAGGGCATCAATGACCAACTCAGAGAAACCACGCTTTAATAGAATCAGGCGTTCAATCTCCAAGCAGTCAGATGCAGAGAAATTAGATTTGGATGCGTGAAAAGACCTTGGATTAGAAGGTCCTGCCTCATTGGCAGAGTCCATGGTAGAACCGAAGACATGTCCACTAGGTCTGCATACCAAGTCCTGCGTGGCCACGCAGGTGCTATCAGAATCACTGAAGCTCTCTCCTGCTCTATTCTGGCAACCAGAGACGTAGAAGGAGAGGAAATACATAGGCCAGATTGAAGGACCAAGGCACTGCTAGAGCATCTATCAGTACCGCCTTGGGATCCCGGGACCTGGACCCGTAACGAGAAAGTTTGGCATTCTGACAGGACGCCATCAGATCCAATTCCGGTGTGCCCCATAGCTGAATCAGCTGGGCAAATACCTCCGGATGGAGTTCTCACTCCCCCAGATGAAAAGTCTAACGACTTCCGAAATCCGCCTCCCAGTTCTCTACTCCTGGGATGTGGATTGCTGAGAGATGGCAAGAGTGATCCTCTGCCCATCGGATTATTTTGGTTACCTCCATCATCGCTAGAGAACTCCTTGTTCCTCCTTGATGATTGATATAAGCTACAGTCGTGATGTTGTCCGACAGAAACCTGATGAATTTGGCCGCAGCAAGCTGAGGCCACGCCTGAAGCGCATTGAATATCGCTCTCAGTTCTAGAATATTTATCGGGAGAAGAGATTCCTCCCGAGACCATAAGCCCTGTGCTTTCAGGGAGTTCCAGACTGCATCCCAGCCTAGCAGGCTGGTATCTGTCGTTACAATGAGCCACTCTGGCCTGCGGAAACACATTCCCTGAGACAGGTGGTCCTGAGACAACCACCAGAGAAGAGAATCTCTGGTCTCCTGGTCCAGATGCAGTTGAGGAGACAAATCTGCATAATACACATTCCACTGTTTGAGCATGCATAGATGTAGTGGTCTGAGGTGTAGGCGGGCAAAAGGAACTATGTCCATTGCCGCTACCATGAGTCCGATTACCTCCATATACTGAGCCACTGATGGCCGAGGAATGGAATGAAAAGCTCGGCAAGTGGTTAAGAGCTTTGATTTTCTGACTGCCATCAGAAATATTTTCATTTCTACCGAGTCTATCAGAGTCCCTAGGAAGGAAACTCTTATAAGAGGGAAGAGAGAACTCTTTTTTTATGTTCACCGTCCACCCGTGAGATCTCAGAAAAGCCAACACAATGTCAATGTGAGACTTGAATAGCTGGAAAGTTGACGCCTGAAATAAGATGTCGTCTAGATAAGGCGCCACTGCTATGCCCCGTGGTCGTAGAACCGCCAGAAGGGACCCTAGCACCCTTGTGAAAATTCTGTGAATAGGGATGTGTAGATACGCATACTTTAAGTTCACGGTGGTCATATATTGACCCTCCTGGATCAAAGGTAGAATAGACTGAATAGTCTCCATCTTGAATGATGAAACTTTGAGGAACTTGTTTAGAATGTTGAGATCCAAGATTGATCTGAAAGTTCCCTCTTTTTTGGAAACCACAAACAGGTTTGAGTAAAAACCTAGCCCCTGTTCCTCTTTTGGGACTGGGCGGATCACCCCCATGGTATGTAGGTCTTCTACACAGCGTAAGAACGCCTCTCTCTTTGTCTGTTTACAGACAATCGAGAAATGTGAAAAGTCCCCCTTGGAAGAGAGCCTTTGAATTCCAGAAAATATCCCTGAGACACAATTTCTAAAACCCAGGGATCATGAACATCTCTTGCCCAAGCCTGAGCGAAGAAAGAGAGTCTGCCCCCTACTAGATCCGGTCCTGGATCGGGGGCTACCCCTTCATGCTGTCTTAGAGGCAGCTGCAGGCTTCTTGGCCTGTTTACCCTTGTTCCAAGCCTGGTTAGGTCTCCAGACTGACTTGGATTGGGCAAAATTCCCCTCTTGCTTTGCAGCAGAGGAAGCTGAAGCGGGACCACTCTTGAAATTCCAAAAGGAACGAAAATTATTTTGTTTGGTCCTCATCTTATTTGATCTATCCTGAGGGAGGGCATGACCTTTCCCTCCATTGATGTCTGAAATAATCTCTTTCAGTTCAGGACCGAATAGAGCCTTTCCTTTGAAAGGGATGTTCAAAAGTTTAGTTTTAGATGACACATCAGCAGACCAGGATTTAAGCCATAACGCCCTGCGTGCTAAAATGGCAAAACCTGAATTCTTTGCCGCTAATTTAGCCAGTTGAAAAGCGGCATCTGTAATAAAAGAATTAGCCAATTTAAGGGCCTTAATTCTGTGCAAAATTTCTTCTAATGGAGTCTCCATCTGAAGAGCCTCTTCTAGAGCCTCAAACCAGAAAGCAGCTGCAGTAGTTGCAGGAACAATGCACGCAATAGGTTGAAGAAGAAAACGTTAATGAACAAAAATTTTCTTCAGGAGACCCATTAACCCCTTAATTGAAAAAACATAAAAACCAGTAAAAAAGACTTTCAGCACTTTGCCGCAGCTCTGCTGTGGCTCCTACCTGCCCTTCAGAACAATTTGTGGGGGGAAAAACTTCTTTTAAAGCCCCTCAAACACGGCAGGAACCTCTGGAGAAGCAGTTAGAAGTCTCAGAGGAAAAGAAACTGCACAACTGAGGTGCGAAAATAGGCCCCTCCCACCTCACTCAATGTTTTGAGGCCTAACAGACAAACACTAGAGTGTCTCTAAATTAACCATGTGGGTTAGAAAACTCAAAAACAAGCCACAATTACCCCTTTAGTCCCTTCAAAAAAACGTTATAATTGAACTTGAATCTGATTGGCTGATTCAATCAGCCAATCAGATTTTTCCTACCTTAATTTCTGATTCGCTGATAGAATCCTATCAGCTAATTGGAATTCGAGGGACGCCATCTTGGATGACGTCACTTAAAGGAACCTTCATTCGTCGGGAGTCGCCGGAAGAAGTGGATGGATCCGCGTTGGCTGCTTCAAGATGGTCCCGCTCCGTGCCGGATAGATGAAGATAGAAGACACCGCCTGGATAAACATGTCTACCGGTCCGGATGTCCTCTTCTTGCCGGATAGGATGAAGACTTCGGGACCCTCCTCTGGACGGATCGGTGATACCCGGCGTGGTGAAGATAAGTTAGGAAGATCTTCAGGGGCTTAGTGTTAGGTTTTTTAAGGGGGGTTTGGGTTAGATTAGGGGTATGTGGGTGGTGGGTTTTAATGTTGGGGGGGGGGATTGTATGTTTTTTTAAATGCAAAAGAGCTGATTTCTTTGGGGCATGCCCCGCAAAAGGCCCTTTTAAGGGCTGGTAAGGTAAAAGAGCTGTTAACTTTTTATTTTAGAATAGGGTAGGACATTTTTTTATTTTGGGGGGCTTTGTTATTTTTTTAGGGGGCTTACAGTAGGTGTAATTAGTTTAAAATTCTTGTAATTTTTTTTATTTTTTTGTAATTTAGTTTAGTTGATTTAATTGTAGATAATTGTAGGTAGTTTAGTTTATTAATTTATTGATAGTGTAGTGTTAGGTTTAATTGTAACTTAGGTTAGGATTTATTTTACAGGTAATTTTGTAATTATTTTAACTAGGTAGCTATTAAATAGTAAATAACTATTTAATAGCTATTGTACCTAGTTAAAATAAATACAAAGTTGCCTGTAAAATAAATATAAATCCTAAAATAGCTACAATATAATTATTCGTTATATTGTAGCTATATTAGGGTTTATTTTACAGGTAAGTATTTAGCTTTAAATAGGATTAATTTATTTAATAAGAGTTAATTTATTTTGTTAGATTAAAATTATATTTAACTTAGGGGGGTGTTAGGGTTAGACTTAGCTTTAGGGGTTAATACATTTATTAGAGTAGCGGCGAGGTCCGGTCGGCAGATTAGGGGTTAATACTTGAAGTTAGGTGTCAGCGATGTTAGGGAGGGCAGATTAGGGGTTATTAATACTATTTATTATAGGGTTTTTGAGGCGGGAGTGAGGCGGTTTAGGGGTTAATAAGTGTAGGTAGGTAACGGCGACGTGGGGGGGGGCAGATTAGGGGTACATAGGGATAATGTAGGTTGCGGCGGTGTGCGGTCGGCAGATTAGGGGTTAAAAAATTTAATTATAGTGGCGGCGATGTGGGGGGACCTCGGTTTAGGGGTGCATAGGTAGTTTATGGGTGTTAGTGTACTTTAGAGCACAGTAGTTAAGAGCTTTATGAACCGGCGTTAGCCCATAAAGCTCTTAACTCCTGACTTTTTTCTGCGGCTGGAGTCTTGTCGGTAGAAGGTCTAATGCTCACTTCAGCCAAGACTCTAAATACCGGCATTAGGAAGATCCCATTGAAAAGATAGGATACGCAATTGACGTAAGGGGATCTGCGGTATGGAAAAGTCGCGACTGGAAAGTGAGCGTTAGACCCTTTCCTGACTGACTCTAAATACCAGCGGGCGGCCAAAACCAGCGTTAGGACCCCTTAACGCTGGTTTGGACCGCTAACACAAAACTCTTAATCTAGGTGAGTGTCACCAGTAACTAATGAGCCCTTCATGCAAGCTGAAATTCCTATCCAAGTGTCTGAATACAGCTTACCCTTCCCTCATGGGGATATTGCCAGCCTTTTCTAGAAATAACATAGTCTGTCTAGAAAAAAATAGCTGAACATACCTTAATGCAGTTTAGCCTGCAAACTGTTCCCCCAACTTAAGTTTTCCTGTACTCTTCAGCCCTTGTGAGAACAGCAGTGGATCTTAGTTACAAAATGCTAAGATCATCATCCTCCTTGCAGAAATCTTCATCCCTTTTCTGCCAGAGAGTAAATAGTACACACCGGTACCATATAAAAATAAACTTTTGCTTGAGAAAATAAAAACCTAACATTTTTGTCACCACACTCCTCTTTGCCCTTCCTAGCAGTTAAGCAGGCAGAGATAATGACTGGGGGGTGGAGCTAAGGGGGGAGCTATATAGGCAGCTCTGCTGTGGGTGCTCTCTCTGCCACTTCCTGTAGGGGAGGAGAATATCCCACAAGTAAGGATGAATCCGTGGACTCGATACATCTTACAAGAGAAATTGGGTTCAGTGTCCCTTAAATGTTACTGCTTGTAAAAGCTGTCATAAAAAAAGAGAGAGAGATAGATGAATAGACACACACATAAAACAACTATTGGGAACGGCTTATTCTTTCTTTTTTATGTGTCTATCTATCTAGCTACCTATCTCAAACACATCAAAGCATGCTAAGAAAAATAAATTACAAAGGACTTGCTATTATTCCTGTTAAACACATTTGTTATGTAAATGTGTAAAAAAACAAAACAAAAAAAAACCTTTGATATTTGCTTAAAATGACAGTAAAAGTGTTTTTTTTGCTTTAATATGTTTCCAAAGACTTGTTATAATGAAAAATTGCTTAATTAGATTTATTTTTGTATATAAAGTAGCTGGTTATGTTCTTTGAAACCACAACCCATCAAAATGGGCTAAACTTGTAGGGAAATCAGTTCTCCTTATTTTACCACTTTCTGTACACACATGCTTCTCTATATTATTTTTGTCTGTAAACAAAAGCCCAATACTTTGAAGAATTGCAAATTAACATTTTATTACTTAGAAATCTTACAAGGGCCTGTCTGTCAGTGTGTTAGATTTAGTTTTCACTGATCTCTTACTTTAAAGCCAGCGTCTTATTCATGTTGCATGTTAACCATGTTTTAAATAATATGGGTGATTATAACACTGACAGACCAATATTGCAATATTGTGCAGCTGAAATCATTACTCTTGTAGTGTGTGTGTGTGACTGTAATTGCCACGCTTCATGGCTGGGATGGATAACTGTGTGTATACAGAACTAGATGCTGGCTATTTGGTCACAGCCCCTCGTGGTTGTTAATGCACATGAGCGAACGCCTGTATGGCTTTAGTGCATTGTGGCAGTAAATGGTTTAATGCATATCTGCCATTAGCCTTGTGACAACAATGCAGCCTTTGTGGTAGCCAAATTATCTATTTGCTGTAGCCACTGCCACATGTGTATATTGTTGTAAATGGGAACACAGATCAGTGAACAGGGGCCTACTACAAATCTTATATAATTTTTAAACTATAAAGTATGTTATTGTTAATTAACTACTTAACTGGATTATCCTATGATGAATTGCATAAATTATAACTAATCACAGAAGCCAGAAGATGATCTCATTTGTAATAGTCTATTACTGATCAGATAATGTTCTGGCTTCTGTGATTGCCAGGGAGGTGACAACAGCACAGGCTGTGATAGTATGTGGTGTGTTTTAATCTGTGATTTCGGCTTATGACTGATGTGTAAAAGGAGGGCGAAATTAAAAGCCTGTTATTGTTTTATAAGGGGTAAGTGTTTCTTGGTCCTTTTGGCTACTGAAGTATAGAATTGTGGGTGCAGCCAACTAGCCATATTGATTCATGGGTAAACTAATTTGTTTTTATTAACAAGCCCCTTTATTTTAAGCAGCTGCTTTTTTTCTGCTCCTTTGTACTACTCAGAGTCAAACTTGTTGTTTGTTCAGTTCTAGAATGGAAATTTGCTTTACAGCCCACTACTTATTAACTATTTGTGTATCTTTTGTCAATAAATGTGTCATCTTTAAACCTTGGAAATTACATAAAAACTCATGAGGCCCTGTTCAGCTTTAAAGTGGTTTTATGATGGTATATGGTGCTGTCCCAGGGGGCAATATCCCATAATCCCATGGCCTGCCCTTCCCTTATCAGAAAGTGAAAAAAGTTCTGCCTCTGGGAAGGGAAGACCATGCACTATATTGTTTAATTTGTGTTGAATGAAAATACAGGGAGTGCAGAATTATTAGGTAAATGAGTATTTTGACCACATCATCCTCTTTATGCATGTTGTCTTACTCCAAGCTGTATAGGCTTGAAAGCCTACTACCAATTAAGCATATTAGGTGATGTGCATCTCTGTAATGAGAAGGGGTGTGGTCTAATGACATCAACACCCTATATCAGGTGTGCATAATTATTAGGCAACTTCCTTTCCTTTGGCAAAATGGGTCAAAAGAAGGACTTGACAGGCTCAGAAAAGTAAAAAATAGTGAGATATATTGCAGAGGGACGCAGCACTCTTAAAATTGCAAAGCTTCTGAAGCGTGATCATCGAACAATCAAGCGTTTCATTCAAAATAGTCAACAGGGTCGCAAGAAGCGTGTGGAAAAACCAAGGCGCAAAATAACTGCCCATGAACTGAGAAAAGTCAAGCGTGCAGCTGCCAAGATGCCACTTGCCACCAATTTGGCCATATTTCAGAGCTGCAACATCACTGGAGTGCCCAAAAGCACAAGGTGTGCAATACTCAGAGACATGGCCAAGGTAAGAAAGGCTGAAAGACGACCACCACTGAACAAGACACACAAGCTGAAACGTCAAGACTGGGCCAAGAAATATCTCAAGACTGATTTTTCTAAGGTTTTATGGACTGATGAAATGAGAGTGAGTCTTGTATGGGCCAGATGGATGGGCCCGTGGCTGGATTGGTAAAGGGCAGAGAGCTCCAGTCCGACTCAGACGCCAGCAAGGTGGAGGTGGAGTACTGGTTTGGGCTGGTATCATCAAAGATGAGCTTGTGGGGCCTTTTCAGGTTGAGGATGGAGTCAAGCTCAACTCCCAGTCCTACTGCCAGTTTCTGGAAGACACCTTCTTCAAGCAGTGGTACAGGAAGAAGTCTGCATCCTTCAAGAAAAACATGATTTTCATGCAGGACAATGCTCCATCACACGCGTCCAAGTACTCCACAGCGTGGCTGGCAAGAAAGGGTATAAAAGAAGAAAATCTAATGACATGGCCTCCTTGTTCACCTGATCTGAACCCCATTGAGAACCTGTGGTCCATCATCAAATGTGAGATTTACAAGGAGGGAAAACATTACACCTCTCTGAACAGTGTCTGGGAGGCTGTGGTTGCAGCTGCGCGCAATGTTGATGGTGAACAGATCAAAACACTGACAGAATCCATGGATGGCAGGCTTTTGAGTGTCCTTGCAAAGAAAGGTGGCTATATTGGTCATTGATTTGTTTTTGTTTTGTTTTTGAATGTCAGAAATGTATATTTGTGAATGTTGAGATGTTATATTGGTTTCACTGGTAAAAATAAATAATTGAAATGGGTATATATTTGTTTTTTGTTAAGTTGCCTAATAATTATGCACAGTAATAGTCACCTGCACACACAGATATCCCCCTAAAATAGCTATAACTAAAAACAAACTAAAATCTACTTCCAAAACTATTCAGCTTTGATATTAATGAGTTTTTTAGGTTCATTGAGAACATGGTTGTTGTTCAATAATAAAATTAATCCTCAAAAATACAACTTGCCTAATAATTCTGCACTCCCTGTAGTGTAACAAACAAAATTAGTGCATGGTCTTCCCTTCCCAGAGGCAGAACTTCTTCACTTTCTGATAAGGGGAGGGCAGGCAGCTGGAACTGCATTTGCCTACATAACGAGAATTAAATTAGTTTCTTGCCTGTATGGTGTGTGGTAAAGTATACTTTTAATTCGATACGAGCGCAACATGACGCGTGCAAAAAGATTACTTCAAGCGCAATTAGCGCTCTAGCAAAAGCACTAAATAACACTCTACTCGTAATCTGGCCCTATGTGCTTAAATGGACATGAAATAAAAAAAAATTGTCTTCATGATTTAGATAGAGCATACATTTTTAAACAACTTTCCAATTTACTTCTGTCACCTAATTTGCTTGGTATCCTTTGTTGAAAATCACATCTAAGTAGACTCAGGAGCTGGGAGCTAGATGCTGATTGGTGGCTGCATACTTATGCCACATCATTGGCTTACCGATCTGTTAGCTAGCTCCCAATAAAGCATTGTTGCTTCTTCAACAAAGGATACCAAAATAATAAAGCAAAATTGATATTGGAAGTAAATTAGACAGTTGCTTCAAATTTTAGGCTCTATCTGAATGAAATGAAACATTTTGGGGGTAAAAAATGTATTTAGGAAGTGACAATGATACAGTTACATGCTCCAACAAATTGGAGAATTTAATTTAGGCATTAGAACACCTGTGGTTTAGACACAAATGAGATATATTATGGAGAATAGAAGCGCATATGACCCTCTATCTTGCATATATCTGCTTATTTACAAAGTATTATGTGATTTTATCATATAAGAGCTCATAAAGGTTGTGAATTCCGATAGGCTCCCCCCCTTGTTCATTCACCTAAAAATTTAGACATCCTCTAAAACCATAACGATCCTCTTATTAGCAGCAAAACCTCAGAGACCGATTATAAAGAAACCAGAAATGATCTTGAATATATTGAAAAACTACAGAATTGCTGTAAGATATTTTACCTTTCTTTTTTGAAGGAGAGTCTGTCTTTAATGAAGATTTCATATCCGATACAGTATCTATACACTCAGGGTCTTCTTCTGGACTAGAGGGAGTGTCTGGGTTGCTTTCAGGGGGAGTTTCTGGCAATGTATCTGTAGCTACTTGAATATTTATAGAACAAGGTCTTGGTTCTGGTTTTAGTACGGTGCATACAGCTTCTTCCATCAATGTCTCATCGATTCCTCCTGTCATTGCCTCTGAGCTAATCACCCTAAAATGTGTTTTCTCAGATGGGGTTATGGTGGCTGTTCTTGGATATTCTGTTCTTTCCTTTTTACACACCTACAAAAAAAAAAAAGATTTAGATTTTTTTTTTTTTTAAAAAGTGTTGAATTGTAGACATAACAGGAAAAATAGTTTTAATGAATTGCATTAAATTAAGATGTGTTTCAATATCAGCATTTTAAACATGGAGGAACTTATGAGAACAAAAAAAAAAAACAGAATTTATGTTTACCTGATAAATTACTTTCTCCAACGGTGTGTCCGGTCCACGGCGTCATCCTTACTTGTGGGATATTCTCCTCCCCAACAGGAAATGGCAAAGAGCCCAGCAAAGCTGGTCACATGATCCCTCCTAGGCTCCGCCTACCCCAGTCATTCGACCGACGTTAAGGAGGAATATTTGCATAGGAGAAACCATATGTTACCGTGGTGACTGTAGTTAAAGAAAATAAATTATCAGACCTGATTAAAAAAACCAGGGCGGGCCGTGGACCGGACACACCGTTGGAGAAAGTAATTTATCAGGTAAACATAAATTCTGTTTTCTCCAACATAGGTGTGTCCGGTCCACGGCGTCATCCTTACTTGTGGGAACCAATACCAAAGCTTTAGGACACGGATGAAGGGAGGGAGCAAATCAGGTCACCTAAATGGAAGGCACCACGGCTTGCAAAACCTTTCTCCCAAAAATAGCCTCAGAAGAAGCAAAAGTATCAAATTTGTAAAATTTAGAAAAAGTGTGCAGTGAAGACCAAGTCGCTGCCTTACATATCTGATCAACAGAAGCCTCGTTCTTGAAGGCCCATGTGGAAGCCACAGCCCTAGTGGAGTGAGCTGTGATTCTTTCAGGAGGCTGCCGTCCGGCAGTCTCATAAGCCAATCGGATAATGCTTTTAATCCAGAAGGAGAGAGAGGTAGAAGTTGCTTTTTTGACCTCTCCGTTTACCAGAATAAACAACAAACAAAGACGAAGTTTGTCTGAAATCCTTAGTAGCTGCTAAGTAAAATTTGAGAGCACGAACTACATCCAAGTTGTGCAACAAACGTTCCTTCTTTGAAACTGGATTAGGACACAAAGAAGGCACAACTATCTCCTGGTTAATGTTTTTGTTAGAAACAACTTTTGGAAGAAAACCAGGTTTAGTACGCAAAACCACCTTATCTGCATGGAACACCAGATAAGGAGAAGAACACTGCAGAGCAGATAATTCTGAAACTCTTCTAGCAGAAGAAATTGCAACCAAAAACAAAACTTTCCAAGATAATAACTTAATATCAACGGAATGTAAGGGTTCAAACGGAACCCCCTGAAGAACTGAAAGAACTAGGTTGAGACTCCAAGGAGGAGTCAAAATTTTGTAAACAGGCTTGATTCTAACCAGAGCCTGAACAAAGGCTAGAACATCTGGCACAGCTGCCAGCTTTTTGTGAAGTAACACAGACAAGGCAGAAATCTGTCCCATCAAGGAACTTGCAGATAATCCTTTTTCCAATCCTTCTCGAAGGAAGGATAGACTCTTAGGAATCTTAACCTTGTCCCAAGGGAATCCTGCAGATTCACACCAACAGATATACCAAATTATGTGGTAATTTTTCTGGTTACAGGCTTTCAGGCCTGAACAAGAGTATTAATAACAGAATCTGAGAACCCTCGCTTTGATAAGATCAAGCGTTCAATCTCCAAGCAGTCAGCTGGAGTGGGTCGAACGGACCTAGAACAAGAAGGTCTCGTCTCAAAGGTAGCTTCCATGGTGGAGCCGATGACATATTCACCAGATCTGCATACCAAGTCCTGCGTGGCCACGCAGGAGCTATCAAAATCACCGACGCCCTCTCCTGATTGATCCTGGCTACCAGCCTGGGGATGAGAGGAAACGGCGGGAACACATAAGCTAGTTTGAAGGTCCAAGGTGCTACTAGTGCATCCACTAGAGCCGCCTTGGGATCCCTGGATCTGTACCCGTAGTAAGGAACTCTGAAGTTCTGACGAGAGGCCATCAGATCCATGTCTGGAATGCCCCACGGTTGAGTGACTTGGGCAAAGATTTCCGGATGGAGTTCCCACTCCCCCGGATGCAATGTCTGACGACTCAGAAAATCCGCTTCCCAATTTTCCACTCCTGGGATGTGGATAGCAGACAGGTGGCAGGAGTGAGACTCCGCCCATAGAATGATTTTGGTCACTTCTTCCATCGCTAGGGAACTCCTTGTTCCCCCCTGATGGTTGATGTATGAACTTGGCCCTCGCTAGCTGAGGCCAAGCTTTGAGAGCATTGAATATCGCTCTCAGTTCCAGAATATTTATCGGTAGAAGAGATTCTACCCGAGACCAAAGACCCTGAGCTTTCAGGGATCCCCAGACCGCGCCCCAGCCCATCAGACTGGCGTCGGTCGTGACAATGACCCACTCTGGTCTGCGGAAGGTCATCCCTTGTGACAGGTTGTCCAGGGACAGCCACCAACGGAATGAGTCTCTGGTCCTCTGATTTACTTGTATCTTCGGAGACAAGTCTGAATAGTCCCCATTCCACTGACTGAGCATGAACAGTTGTAATGGTCTTAGATGAATGCGCACAAAAGGAACTATGTCCATTGCCGCTACCATCAAACCTATCACTTCCATGCACTGCGCTATGGAAGGAAGAGGAACGGAATGAAGTATCCGACAAGAGTCTAGAAGTTTTGTTTTTCTGGCTTCTGTCAGAAAAATCCTCATTTCTAAGGAGTCTATTATAGTTCCCAAGAAGGGAACCCTCGTTGACGGAGATAGAGAACTCTTTTCCACGTTCACTTTCCATCCGTGAGATCTGAGAAAGGCCAGGACAATGTCCGTGTGAGCCTTTACTTGAGGAAGGGACGACGCTCGAATCAGAATGTCGTCCAAGTAAGGTACTACAGCAATGCCCCTTGGTCTTAGCACCGCCAGAAGGGACCCTAGTACCTATGAGAAAATCCTAGGAGCAGTGGCTAATCCGAAAGAAAACGCCACGAACTGGAAATGCTTGTCCAGGAATGCAAACCTTAGGAACCGATGATGTTCCTTGTGGATAGGAATATGTAGATACGCATCCTTGAAATCCACCTTGGTCATGAATTGACCTTCCTGGATGGAAGGAAGAAGTGTTCGAATGGTTTCCATCTTGAACGATGGAACCTTGAGAAACTTGTTCAAGATCTTGAGATCGAAGATTGGTCTGAACGTTCCCTCTTTTTTGGGAACTATGAACAGATTGGAGTAGAACCCCATCCCTTGTTCTCCTAATGGAACAGGATGAATCACTCCCATTTTTAGCAGGTCTTCTACCCAATGTAAGAATGCCTGTCTTCTTATGTGGTCTGAAGACAACTGAGACCTGTGGAACCTCCCCCTTGGAGGAAGCCCCTTGAACTCCAGAGAATAACCTTGGGAGACTATTTCTAGCGCCCAAGGATCCAGAACATCTCTTGCCCAAGCCTGAGCGAAGAGAGAGAGTCTGCCCCCCACCAGATCCGGTCCCGGATCGGGGGCCCGCATTTCATGCTGTCTTGGTAGCAGTGGCAGGTTTCCTGGCCTGCTTTCCTTTGTTCCAGCCTTGCATAGGTCTCCAGGCTGGATTGGTTTGAGAAGTATTACCTTCCTGCTTAGAGGACGTAGCCCTTGGGGCTGATCCGTTTCTGCGAAAGGGACGAAACTTAGGTTTATTTTTGGTCTTGAAAAGACCTATCCTGAGGAAGGGCGTGGCCCTTGCCCCCAGTGATATCAGAGATAATCTCTTTCAAGTCAGGGCCAAAGAGTGTTTTCCCCTTGAAAGGAATGTCAAGCAATTTGTTCTTGGAAGACGCATCCACTGCCCAAGATTTTAACCAAAGCGCTCTGCGCCACAATAGCAAACCCAGAATTTTTTCGCCGCTAACCTAGCCAATTGCAAGGTGGCGTCTAGGGTGAAAGAATTAGCCAATTTAAGAGCACGAATTCTGTCCATAATCTCCTCATAAGAAGAAGAATTACTAATAATCGCCTTTCCTAGCTCATCAAACTAGAAACACGCGGCTGCAGTGACAGGGACAATGCATGCAATTGGTTGTAGAAGGGAACCTTGCTGAACAAACATCTTTTTTAGCAGACCTTCTAATTTTTTATCCATAGGATCTTGGAAAGCACAACTATCTTCTATGGGTATAGTGGCGCGCTTGTGTAGAGTAGAAACCGCCCCCCTCGACCTTGGGGACTGTCTGCCATCAGTCCTTTCTGGGGTCGACTATAGGAAAACAATTTTTTTAAATATGGGGGGAGGTACTAAAGGTATACCGGGCCTGTCCCATTCTTTACTAACAATGTACGCCACCCGCTTGGATATAGGAAAAGCTTCGGGGGGCCCCGGGGCCTCTAAGAACTTTTCCATTTTACATAGTGGTTCTGGAATGACCAGATAATCACAATCATCCAAATTGGATAACACCTCCTTAAGCAGAGCGCGGAGATGTTCCAACTTAAATTTAAAAGTAATCACATCAGGTTCAGCTTGTTGAGAAATGTTTCCTGAATCTGAAATTTCTCCCTCAGACAAAACCTCCCTGGCCCCCTCAGACTGGTGTAGGGGCCCTTCAGAAACCATATCATCAGCGTTCTCATGCTCTACAGAATTTTCTAAAACAGAGCAGTCGCGCTTTCGCTGATAAGTGGGCATATTGGCTAAAATGTTTTTGATAGAATTATCCATTACAGCCGTTAAATGTTGCATAGTAAGGAGTATTGGCGCACTAGATGTACTAGGGGCCTCCTGTATGGGCAAGACTGGTGTAGACGAAGGAGGGGATGATGCAGTACCATGCTTACTCCCCTCACTTGAGGAATCATCTTGGGCATCATTTTTACTAAATTTTTTTATGACATAAAATACATATAGTTAAATGAGAAGGAACCTTGGTTTCCCCACAGTCAGAACACAATCTATCTGGTAGTTCAGACATGTTAAACAGGCATAAACTTGATAACAAAGCACAAAAAACGTTTTAAAATAAAACCGTTACTGTCACTTTAAATTTTAAACTAAACACACTTTATTACTGCAATTGCGAAAAAGTATGAAGGAATTGTTCAAAATTCACCAAAATTTCACCACAGTGTCTTAAAGCCTTAAAAGTATTGCACACCAAATTTGGAAGCTTTAACCCTTAAAATAACGGAACCGGAGCCGTTTTTATATTTAACCCCTTTACAGTCCCTGGAATCTGCTTTGCTGAGACCCAACCAAGCCCAAAGGGGAATACGATACCAAATGATGCCTTCAGAAAGACTTTTCTATGTATCAGAGCTCCACACACATGCAGCTGCATGCCATGCTGTCCTCAAAAACAAGTGCGCCATACCGGCGCGAAAATGAGGCTCTGACTATGATTAGGGAAAGCCCCTAAAGAATAAGGTGTCTAAAACAGTGCCTGCCGATATAATCATATCAAAATACCCAGAATAAATGATTCCTCAAGGCTAAATATGTGTTAATAATGAATCGATTTAGCCCAGAAAAAGTCTACAGTCTTAATAAGCCCTTGTGAAGCCCTTATTTACTATCTTAATAAACATGGCTTACCGGATCCCATAGGGAAAATGACAGCTTCCAGCATTACATCGTCTTGTTAGAATGTGTCATACCTCAAGCAGTAAGAGACTGCACACTGTTCCCCCAACTGAAGTTAATTGCTCTCAACAGTCCTGTGTGGAACAGCCATGGATTTTAGTTACGGTGCTAAAATCATTTTCCTCATATAAACAGAAATCTTCATCTCTTTTCTGTTTCTGAGTAAATAGTACATACCAGCACTATTTTAAAATAACAAACTCTTGATTGAATAATAAAAACTACAGTTAAACACTAAAAAACTCTAAGCCATCTCCGTGGAGATGTTGCCTGTACAACGGCAAAGAGAATGACTGGGGTAGGCGGAGCCTAGGAGGGATCATGTGACCAGCTTTGCTGGGCTCTTTGCCATTTCCTGTTGGGGAGGAGAATATCCCACAAGTAAGGATGACGCCGTGGACCGGACACACCTATGTTGGAGAAAAGAGGAGTTTGTGAGAATGGGATGAAAAGGTTTCCACTAAGTGGAACCCTTTACATACCACCCAAGGTGTTAATCCTCACTTTAGTCAGATTTTTAAGGCAGTGACATTTGGGGGCCACAGGATGTTTAGATACAATGACTGAAATTTCAGCTGAGGTACACAATATGGCCAAAAGTATGTGAACACCCCTACTTATTATTGAGTTCATGTGTTTCATCCACACCCACTGCTAACAGGTGCATAAAATCCAGCACATAAACAAACATTGGCAGTACAATGAGTCATACTGAAGAGCTTGGTTACTTTAAACGTGACACTATCTTAGGATCTCACCTTTGCCACAAGTCAGTTTGTGAAATTTCTGCCCTTCTAGATATGCCCCGGTCAACTGTGTTATTATTGTGAAGTGGAAGCATCTAGGAGCAACAACTCATCCACAAAGTGGTAGACCATGCAAACTCACTGAGCAGGAGCACTTGGTGCTGAAGAAAGTAGCACGTAAAAGTCACCTACCATCTGTTGTTGCATTACTCACTACTGACTTCAAAACTGCCTATGGAAGCAACATAGCACAAGAACTGTGCGTCAGGAACTTCATGAAATGGGCCAAGCAGCTGAACACAAGCCTCACATCAACAAACAATGTCAAGCATTGTCTAGAGTGGTGTAAAGCATGCCGCGACTGGACCCTGGAGCAGTGGAAATGTGTTCTCTGGAGTGATGAATCATGCTTCAATATCTGGCAGCCTGGTGGAAAAATCTGGATGCTACCTACTAATATGCATAGTGCTTACCGAAAAACATAAATTTTGTTTACCTGATAATTTTGTTTCCATCGTGGGGAGGAGAGTCCACAGCGTCACTCATTACTTGTGTGAAATAAGAACCTGGCCACCAGGAGGAGGCAAAGACACCCCAGCCAAAGTCTTAAACACCTCCCCCACTCCCCTCATCCCCCAGTCATTCTGCCAAGGGAACAAGGAACAGTAGGAGAAATATCAGGGTATAAATGGCGTCAGAAGAACAAATACAATTTAGGTCTGCCCAACAGAGCAACGGGCGGGAGCCGTGGACTCTCCTCCCCGTGATGAAAATGAAATTATCAGCTAAGCATAATTTATGTTTTCCATCTAAAGAGGAGGAGAGTCCAGAGCTTCATTCATTACTTGTGGGAAACAAATACCCAAGCTCTAGAGAACACTGAATGAAAAATGGGAGGGCAAAAAGGCAGACCCTAATCTGAGGACACCAGAGGCTGCAAAGACACAACCTTGGGAAGAAATCCCAATCCAGTGTGAAGAACAGCCTTATTGGCGTGAAAAACCAAATAAGGAGGCTCCCATTGCAAGGCCGCCAGCTCAGAAATTCTGCGTGTCGATGCAATAGCTAACAGGAAGAGGACCTTCCAGGAAAGAGTCTTAAATGTCAATCGAGTGCATAGGTTCAAACTGAACCCACGGCAATACCTTAAGAACGAAGTTTAAGCTCCAGGGAGGAGCAGTCTGTCTGAAGACAGGCCTGATTCTAGACAGAGCCTGAACAAAAGACTGAAAGTCCGGAAGCTCAGCGAGCCTCTTATGCAACAAGACAGATAATGCCGAAATCTGTCCCTTAAGGAACTGGCGGCAAGCCCCTTCTCCAGACCATCCAGGAGAAAGGAAAGAATCCTGGATACCTTAACCCTATGCCAAGGATATCCATGCGACTCACACCAGGACAAGTAAGTCCTCCACACCTTATGATAGTTATGATGAGTGACCAGCTTATTATTATGAGTGACCAACTTCCTGACCTGAACTAGAGTATCAATCACCCTCTCAGAAAAACCTCGTCTGGCCAAGACTAAGTGTTCAATCTCCATGCAGTCAGCCTCAGAGAATCTAGATTTTGATGTTTAAAGGGACCCTCTTCTAGCAGATCCCTGCGACAGGGTAACCTCCAAGGAGGAGAGGATGACCTCTCCACCAGATCCACAATCCACGTCCTCCACGGCCACGACAGAGCGATCAGAATGGCCGAAGCTCGCTCCTGCTTGATGCGGGCCACTACACGAGCAGTTGTGGGCACCCGCCCATTCCAAAATCCGAGATACCTCCCCTCATTGCTAGGGAGCTTCTAGTACCCCCCTGATGGTTGATGTAAGCCACCGAGGTAATGTGTCTGGAATCTGAATGACCCCAAGAGGCCACGCCTTCAGAGCATAGTAGATTGCTCAAAGTTCTAGAATGTTTATCGGGAGGAGAGACTCCTCCCGGGTCCATTTTCCTTGTGCCATCCTGGGCACCCCAAACAGCTCCCCATCCTGGCAGACCCGCGTCCGTGGTCACAATCTTCCAGGACGGTCTCAAGAAGGATATCCCAAGGGGCAGTTGTTCCGGACGGATCCACCAAGAGAGGCAGTTCGAGTCCAAACGTCCAGGGATATCTGCTGTGATAGATCTGAATGATCGCCGTTTCACTGTCTCAACATGCACAACTGAAGAGGTCTAATATGGAACCTGGCAAATAGAATGACATCTATGATGGAAACCATGAGTCTGATCACCTCCATACATAGGGCCAACGAGGGACTTAAGGAGGACTGAAGAGCCAGACAGGAGGACTCAATCTTCCTGCGTCGCTGATCTGTGAGAAACAGCTTCATGGATATAGAGTCTATTATCATGCCCAGGAACTCCACCCTGTTGCTAGGAACCAGGGAACTGGGTTGATCTTCCAACCGTGAGATTGGAGCAGGAGAAGAAGGGCCCTTGAGTGATCCTGTGCGAGACTGAATGACGGCGCCTGGACTAGGATATCGTCCAGATAGGGCACCACAGCAATGCCTCTGGATCTGGCCACTGCAAGTAGCGCCCCCAGAGCATTCGTGAAGACTCTCGGGCCGTCGCCAGAGCCTTCGTGAAGACTCTCGGGCAGTTGCCAGACCAAAAGGAAGGGCCACAAACTGGAAGTGTTGGTCCAAAAACGCAAATCTCAGGAACCTGAAGTGATCCCTGTGGATTGTTACATAAAGGTAAGCATCCTTCAAGTCTATTGTCGTCATGAACTGTCCCTCTTAAACTCCTTTGGGACCACGAAAAGGTTTGAATAATACCCTAGACCCCTCTGCCAGGGGTATTGGTACAATAACTCCTAGAGAAGAGAGATCCCTCACACACTCTAGAAATGCTTTTCTCTTTTCTGGTCTTGCAGACAGATTTGACAAGAGGAATCTGCCCCTTGGTGGATTAGATCTGAATCCTATCCTGTACCCTTGGGCGACAACCTCCAGAACCCAAGGGTGCTGAACGTCATGCAACCTGGCTTCTGAGAAGAGAGATAACCTTCCCCCTACGTGGTCCAGAGACCGGTCGAGGGCCGCCCCTTCATGCCGATTTTGACGCAGAAGACTTCTTGCTCTGCTTGGACTTAACCCAAGACTGAACTGGCTTCCAAGTTCCCTTGGACTCCGCTTTTGCAGCGGGCTGCTGGCGTTGGGCCTTATTCACACGAAAGGTAGACTTAGGCTTAGCCTTCTTATCCTGCGGTAGAAAAGCACCCTTGCCTACTGTAACCGTGGGTATGATCGAATCCAATCCTGGACCGAACAAAATCTTTCCTTGAAAAGGTAGGGACAACAATCTCGACTTAGAGGTCATGTCCGCAGACCATGATTTTAGCCACAGAGCCCTGCGAGCTAAAAATGGAAAAACCTGATATCTTCGCATTCAGGCAAATAATTTGCATATTGGCGTCACATATGAAAGAATTGGCGACCTACAACGCCTTAATCCTTTCCTGTATCTCGTCGATGGAAGTCTCCCCCTCGACCATATCACACAGGGATTCACACCAATATGTCGTAGCACTGGCAACAGCGGCAACAGCCGCTGCTAGTTGAAAAACAAACCCTGTGTGCTGAAACACATCTTTCTTAACAAGTTATCCAACTTTTTATCCATGGGCTCTTTAAACGACGAACTATCCTCAAGTGGAATAGTCGTTCACTTTGCAAGTGTCCACCCTGTTGCTAGGAACCAGGGAACTGGGTTGATCTTCCAACCGTGAGATTGGAGCAGGAGAAGAAGGGCCCTTGAGTGATCCTGTGCGAGACTGAATGACGGCGCCTGGACTAGGATGTCGTCCAGATAGGGCACCACAGCAATGCCTCTGGATCTGGCCACTGCAAGTAGCGCCCCCAGAGCATTCGTGAAGACTCTCGGGCCGTCGCCAGAGCCTTCGTGAAGACTCTCGGGCAGTTGCCAGACCAAAAGGAAGGGCCACAAACTGGAAGTGTTGGTCCAAAAACGCAAATCTCAGGAACCTGAAGTGATCCCTGTGGATTGTTACATAAAGGTAAGCATCCTTCAAGTCTATTGTCGTCATGAACTGTCCCTCTTAAACTCCTTTGGGACCACGAAAAGGTTTGAATAATACCCTAGACCCCTCTGCCAGGGGTATTGGTACAATAACTCCTAGAGAAGAGAGATCCCTCACACACTCTAGAAATGCTTTTCTCTTTTCTGGTCTTGCAGACAGATTTGACAAGAGGAATCTGCCCCTTGGTGGATTAGATCTGAATCCTATCCTGTACCCTTGGGCGACAACCTCCAGAACCCAAGGGTCCTGAACGTCATGCAACCTGGCTTCTGAGAAGAGAGATAACCTTCCCCCTACGTGGTCCAGAGACCGGTCAAGGGCCGCCCCTTCATGCCGATTTTGACGCAGAAGACTTCTTGCTCTGCTTGGACTTAACCCAAGACTGAACTGGCTTCCAAGTTCCCTTGGACTCCGCTTTTGCAGCGGGCTGCTGGCGTTGGGCCTTATTCACACGAAAGGTAGACTTAGGCTTAGCCTTCTTATCCTGCGGTAGAAAAGCACCCTTGCCTACTGTAACTGTGTGTATGATCGAATCCAATCCTGGACCGAACAAAATCTTTCCTTGAAAAGGTAGGGACAACAATCTCGACTTAGAGGTCATGTCCGCAGACCATGATTTTAGCCACAGAGCCCTGCGAGCTAAAAATGGAAAAACCCGATATCTTCGCATTCAGGCAAATAATTTGCATATTGGCGTCACATATGAAAGAATTGGCGACCTACAACGCCTTAATCCTTTCCTGTATCTCGTCGATGGAAGTCTCCCCCTCGACCATATCACACAGGGATTCACACCAATATATGTCGTAGCACTGGCAACAGCGGCAACAGCCGCTGCTAGTTGAAAAACAAACCCTGTGTGCTGAAACACATCTTTCTTAACAAGTTTTCCAACTTTTTATCCATGGGCTCTTTAAACGACGAACTATCCTCAAGTGGAATAGTCGTTCACTTTGCAAGTGTAGAGATGACACTATCCACTTTAGGGAAAGTCCCCCATAGCTCGAGCTGAGAGTCCGGAACGAGGAACAGTTTCATAAAGGAAGAAGGGGAAAAGGAAGAACCTAATCACTAGGGAAGAAAACGAGTCAAAACGGCCGTGCAAATACTCCCGGAAGAGAACCTGTCAGTTCCATCATTGCCAGAGGCTCATCTCGCACATAACGCAGCAATGACACCAACAATATTACGTATAAACCCCCCCGTTCAATAATCCCCCTTCCAGGAATATTAACCCTTGATTCTATAAAGATGTCACACTGTGACCCTGTCTTCTCCGTTATCATTATGAATATAATAAAATGAAACGATCTTACCAGAATCTATGCTGTGGAACAGGAACATGGTATTCAAGTGTGACAGGTTAGTAGCATCGTTCCTGACATGGACTTGAGTGTAGAAAGCAGGCAGCAAAACTCATCAACACTGATTGCTTATGGAGCTGTTAATATGAGTCGGGATGGTTTTGCAGAAAGACTCTCCCTGCATCTCCAGACTCTAACTTTCACCCAGGCTCTCACTGAGAGGCTGACAGAACTACTTAAAACTTCAGTTCCATTCCAAAGAGTAATACCCTCCATAAGAGACTACTCAGAATCTTCCGACACTTCTCTGCCATTCTCCTGTGACGAAAGGTAAAGAATAACTGGGGGATGAGGGGAGTGGGGGAGGTATTTAAGCCTTTGGCTGGGGTGTCTTTGCCTCCTCCTGGTGGCCAGGTTCTTATTTCCCACAAGTAATGAATGAAGCCGTGGACTCTCCTCCCCTTTAGATGGAAAGAAGCGATAATAGTCTGGGGCTGTTTTTCAGTATTTGGGCTAGGCCTCTTAGTTCCAGAAAAGGGTCATTATAATGCTACAGTATACAGACATTTTAGACAATTTGGGTTCTTGCAACTTTGTGGCAACAGTTTAGGGATGGCCCTTTCCTGTTCCAAGGTGACTTTGCTCTTGTGCACAAAGCAAGGTCCATGAGCAGGGATAGGCATGGACCAAGGCTGTAGCAGACATTTTCCAAAGTACAGACCTTAGTGAAGAACACCAAGGTACATTTCAAATTAAAAACATCAAAAAACACTCTTTACCAAGAGGGTAGCTTGCTTCTTCCCACTTTCTCACTCACTTTCCTGCTTATGAGTGGCATCACATGGGCGTGGGCCCCAACCCCGTGAAACTTGGTGCCACGTTCATCAAGGAGGGAGTCAGGAGCAGTATTCATCTGTCCTACTGCTCCCTCCCCGCCACAAAATGGGCGGGCGGACACTGCAAGGGCCATTCACGGACACCAGTATCCGTGTACGGACACCTTCCCTATCCCTGTCCATGAGGGCATGGTTTGACGAGTTTGGTGAGGGGGATCTCGAGTGGCCCACCCAGATCCCTGACCTTAACCCCACTGTACACCTTTGGGATGAATTGGAATGCCACTTGTGAGCCAGACCTTCTCGTCCAACAGCAACATCTGACATCACAAATGCTCTTTGGGCTGAATGGCCAGAAACTCAGACACACTCCAAAATCTTGTGGGAAGCCTTCCCAGAATAGTAGCAGCCGATACAGACACAGAGGTTGGCTCAACTCCCACAGTTTTAGAATGGGATGCCCAACAAGCTTATATAGGTGTGATGGTCAAATGCCCACATACTTTTGGCCATATAGTGTATTTTGTGAGAAAGCCAAGCAAAAGCAATGTAAACTATTTAACTGGCAAGTTAGGTAAAAACACATATTTTAGATTTCTCTCTAAAGAAAATGTAATTGTGTGTGTGTTTTTTTGTGCTTGTATGTGTGTGGTGGAGCTTTTCTCTGCAAGTGTGTGTGTGTGTGTGTGTGTGTGCATGCATGCAAAGCAGTGGAAAGACATTACAGAAATACCTTAGTAGATTCTGGGAAACCCCCCCACGTCCATTCCATATGAGACTCTCTATGCATATTTTCACTTGGTTTAACTTCCAGCTCAGAGTCACTCTTTGGACCAACTGATTGGGAAAAACCACTGATGGAAATAAAAAAATATTTAACTTATATACAGAATTTGACATCTTACACTCCAAACTAGTAACAAACTAATAATAATGTAATGAATAATAATCATAAAAAGAAATCTTTAACTTGATCATGTAAAAAAGCTGTTGAAAATATAAAATCCCAGTGAGTGCTTCTTTCAAGAGAACTATAAAGTCTGCTGTAATAAATATTTTAACCATTAACCTCTAGTACTGACTAATGTATGAGTCTTGTTAAGGCCTTCAGACACCCCAGGGTAACATAACACCCTGTCTAAGAATTAATATTCAGAACAAATAACAGGCAGGTAAGCAAGACAGAAGGTGACAAGACCAACACAGGAGTTCATAGTATTTAGAAAATTCAAATTACTAGCCAATTAGCCCAAATTGATGGAGCCGGAGAGCACAAGGGAGGTTACACTTCTTTCTCTACTTTACTTTTTTCTCTCTTCCTTTTTGTTGATATATTTACTTTGTGAGGTTCATTGGAAGTTATCTTATAGATATCATACTTCCAGACTTTAGATCTTTGACCTAAGATTGGTAAAAGGGTAAGAAATTATCCTTGCACTAAGATACAGATACTTCATTACTTTTCTCTTATTCCCTTGACACTACTTTCCCTCCTCTCATCTATCCAATTACACATGAGATTTACATACAGATTAACCGTACATAAACAGTGTGGGAACGATGGGGGTTATAGAAGGGGAGGGATAAGATAGAGAGGGGTTTTCTTAGTATATCTTTTGTTTTGTCTTGATATTAGTGCTGGTAGGAATTGCGAGTCTTCCCTCAGATCATTATTTTAGAGAAGTTAACTCTTACGTATATTAACTTGTTGTATAGTACCCTAAGAAATATACGATAATCTAAGGTTAAAATGAGGATAGAAAAATAAAGTTTAGAAATATTATAGTTGGCTTAATGTTTTTGTAATAATTCTAGAACTACACGAATGTGATTAAAGGGACAGTCAAGTCCAAATAAAACTTTCATAAATCAAATAGGGCATGTAATACTAAACAACTTTACAACTTACTTTTATCACCCATTTTGATTTGTTCTCTTGGTATTCTTAGTTGAAAGCTAAACCTAGGAGGCTCATATGCTAATTTCTTAGACCTTAAAGGCCGCCTCTAATCTAAATGCATTTTGACAGTTTTTCACCACTAGAGGGCATTAGTTCATGTGTTTCACATAGATAACATTGAGCTCTGGCACGTGAATTTACCCAGGAGTGAACATTAATTGGCTAAAATGCAAGTCTTTCAAATTAATTGAAATAAGTGGGCAGTCTGCAGAGGCTTAAAATACAAGGTGATTACAGAGGTAAAATTTGTATTATTATAACTGTGTTTGTTATGCAAAACTGGGGAATGGGTAATAAAGGGATTATCTATCTTTTATAACAACAAAAATTCTGGTGCTGACTGTTCCTTTAAGGCATGGTTTTAAGAACTGAAATATGGATATTGTATATCTAAAATCATGCATGGAAACAATAAGTGCAAAATATTTTTATTTTCTGTAATCTTTCTATCCGCTAATAAATTATTATAATACTAAAAAATTTGCCCAAATTGATTGCCATGCAGAGTACATCTCAAATCCCTATGATTAAGCTGCTATGTTTGCAGAAGTGATGAACTCTGCATAAAAAATAAATTTTCCTAGTACAGGCAGTAAGTAATTTAACCAAAATGTACAATATGTGTAACAACTAGCAAAAAAACAAACACAAAACCAACACTATTTTATGGGGGGCACAGAGCAACAGGCAGTTTAAACATTAAAATACACTAGGGCGTTTAGCATAATTAAATATAATTTTTTTTAATAAGAACCAATTATCCATTATTAAAATGTGTTAATCGTATTACTCACACTGGTTCATAATTATGGCAAAGTCATAGCATTGCCACAGGAAAAAAAAAATATATAAAATAATTATAAAATTTTAAAATAACTTTCCCACTAAACATTGAAGCTAAACTTTTATAAGTTCATTTCACAACAATGAATTTGTCGTTAATTTGGCGAGATGTTTACATTTTCTCACTTTGTTAATTGGCTTATCATGAACTGCAGATGTTTAGCATATGTGTGATTGTTAATGTGTCAGTATTTCTTTCACAATATTTACGTTTCTGAAAACAGATTACTTGCATTAAGCACAACCAAAGATAGCCTTAGAATCACCCCTAGTCAGCTGCCAGAAAATCCCAAGCATTAGAACGGGTACCTGTCAAGTGGCGACCAGTCCCCATCAGATAAAGCATAGTGGTCTGATGAATGGCAGATAAAAGTCTCTCTGTACTCCTCTTCTTTTGATGCTGTGCTTGAAGATGACCTTAACAAAAAAGGAAATAAAAATAAATACAAGTGTGTCTCCTACAACAACGTACTGGTAATTACAAGTGTGCCTTATATTAAAGGGGCATTAAAAAAAAAAAAATCCTAGATAGATTGTGATAATAATATGCAGATGCATTTTTTAAAAATGATACCAGTTGCTTCAATTTTGAAAAAATAAGTAACATTTAAAGGGACATGAAACCCATTTTTTTTTCATGACTCAGAGCATAACATTTTAAAAAGCTTTCCAATTTACTGTGATGAGGAAGCAGGACAAATGAAAAAGGGACAATATATCATCCCTCTAGTGCCTGAATACAATGTCACAACGAAGAGTGTCTGGCACAAAAAAAAAAAAGACCAGTTATGACCGTTATATCTACTGTAAATATTTTCATTAGGTACTTAGACCAAGAAGAATCTGTGTCTAATACAGTTACAAATTCCCAATTCTGAAATTCAAAGATGCAAACATTCTGAAATCCAAGCAATTTAATTTTTTTTTTTTAAACAAAATTATCAAAAATAACTATTTTCCCAGCTTGTAAATCACAATCTTCACTGTCTTTTTTTGTTTGTGCTCTAAAATGCGAATAATAGTCTATATTTATTTAAAACAACAACTATTTTACTGATGCAAATTTTCCAAAATCCAAACAATTCCGAAATCCAAACCTTTTCCGGTCCTAAGCATTTTGGATAAAGGGTTTATATCTGTATTGGGATTGTAGTTCCTAAGCTAGACATTAGCTATGTGTTTAAAGGGACATGCAATCCAAACGTTTTCTTCATGATTCAGATACAGCACACAATTTTAAACAGTTTACATTTTACTTCTATTATCGGATTTGCTTCATTTTCTTGATATCATTTATTGAAAAGCATACACAGGAGATGGGAGCTAGCTGCTGATTGGTGGATTTCACATATATTCCTCTTGTCATTGGCTTCAATATTGTTTGCAGTTAGCTCCCAATATTGCATTGTTGCTCATTCAATAAAGGATACCAAGAGAACAAAACACAATTGATAGAAGTAAAATTGGAAAGTTGCTTAAAAATGTATACTCTATCTGAATCATGAAATCATGTCCCTTTAAGTGTCATAAAGTAAAAGTTGTCACCATGGTACAATCTAGGTTTCCTTCTCTGCTGAGGACAATTAGGGACAGATATAAATGAGTCACTAGAGAATGCAACCAGTGGCTGTGCAGACTGTAGCAGTGTAAAAGGGACAGAAAAGTCAAAATTAAACTGTCATGTTTTAGATAGAGCATGTCGTTTTAAAAATGTTTCCATTTACTTCTATAATCTAATTTGATTTGTTCTCTTGGTATCTTTTGTTGAAAAGGAAACAGACAATAACGCATTACTGGGAGTTAGTTTCTGATTGGTGGTTGCACATATATGGCTCTTGTCATTGGCTCATCCAATGTGTTCATTGGTCCTTCAACAAAGGATACCAAGGGAATGAAGCAAATTGGATAACAGAAGTAAAAGTTGTTTAAAATTGCATGCTGCTTGAATCATGAACATTTAATTTTGACTTTACTGTCCCTTTAAACTTCCCCCAATCCCCCCTTGGGACCTTTACATAACATCACAGTGACATCACCTATGACATCAATACAAATAGCCCTTTTGTTCATCCTTTCATTGCTCTCTTGCACAACACCCTTCTTAACCCGTCTCTTACTCACAACCTCCTCCTTATTCTCTCACCCCTTCATCTTTACACACCGCCCTGCTTATCTTCTTAGCCCACTGTCTCACAGCCACCTCTTCCTTCTATCGCAGCTCCCTCAACTCCTGCGCACCCCGTCAATGCTACACTAACACATTTCTCTAGTGTCACCACCTATACGTTATCTTGGGATTTTTTTTTAAAATATATATTTTTACACAAATGATATCTGTCCTACTAGGCACGCACTCATACATAGAATGTGTTTAATGTCTATGTACGTCATTTATGACGCAGGAATTCTCTGAAAATTACTTTAATATAAAACTTATACGTCTCAGTAATTTCTCTGTAAAGGAAGAAACAAAGGCTTTATAAGATAAAGAAAAAATACAAAATGCTTCCTAAGTTACCGGTTTTGCTTGCAGGAATCTATAAGCCCATCATCCTATAATCAACAACAGACAAATAGTTAAGTAAAATGTTTGTATGAAACCCCTGTAGGATATAAAGAACATACCAAAAGTTAGAAGTAATTATTTTACAGGGTGACTTGGCAACGTTCTGCCTGCCAACCCAATATACTCATGGGCTTGTGAGGTCAATATGGAGGATGCGGTAAATTAAGACATGGAAAATGTCCAGTATCTTGGCTTATTGTTTGCAGAGATGGTATTTTTTACAGAACAAGATAGTAGATCACGCCAAATCTATGTCACAAAGCAGTTAATAAATACACTAAATTGCATTAAGGAGGGTTATTTTTACTAACAAAAAAGCAATGCTGAATAAATTATACTTTGCACACAAAAGGGTCTTCGTTTCATAAAACACATACATTTTGATGGCAGATAAGAACCATATGCTGCCCATATTCCCTACGTAGACCATAGGATATTCGCAGTATGCTTATCCCAGGCCTTCTTGAAGTCCCACAGTTTGTCTTTACAACCTCTAATGGAAGTTTATTCCATGAATCAACCACCCTTTCTGTAAAGAAGCGATTCTGCAAATTACTCCTGCTCATACTACCCTTCAGCCTGAGATCATAGCCCCTTGTTCTGGTGTTGCTCTTTTTGTAAAAAAAAAAAAAAAAAAAAATATTAAGACCTTAATATAATATGACAATATCACCTCTCTCCATGAAAATATATATATATCTTTGTAAGTTTCATTTTTAGCTCATGTACTATTTTAGTAGCCCTCCTATAAACAGATTCAGTTTAATTTATATAGATCTGGAAATATGGCCTCCCGAACGACAAACAATACTCAAGATGGGAGCTAACTGGTTATCTGTAAAATGACATTTTTTTTTTTTTTTTTTTTTGCTGCCAATACCTCTTCCTATACAACCAAAAACCTACTACTGGCCTTACCTACTGCGCTAGTACATTGTTTGCCGAGTTTCAAATCACCGGAAATAATAGTTCCCAAGTCCTGTTACACTTTTTTTAACTTTCAGTAAAGTTTCATTGAGTCTGCAATTAACCTTTGGATAATTTTGCTCTTTGAGTAAATTTAAAATCCCAGTCACTTGTCCAATTCTACATTTAATTATTTTTTCCCCATCAGGTCTTTATAAGACTTAAATATAAATTTGCTGTACTGGAAAGGGTTTGCAAAGAAGGAAAGTGAATATGGTTTATGGTACGAAGGGTCTAATATAAACACTTACCTTACGGTCTTAAGCAATAATCAGGAATACACAAGAAGTTTTGCAACTATTCAAAATGGTAATTAAAAACACCTTAGAGAACTCTAGCACATTTTAGTGTATGCAGCATGTTTCATAGGTAAAAGTGATAACGATCTATAATCTGCAGTGTGTGCTATATTTCAGGCAGACAAAATGTATCTTGCAAGCTTTTTTTTCTGCTCTTTCTACTCCTTTTCACTTGCAAATGACTCCTGCACAGCTGCTCAAATGACCAAAAATGGCAAGAGGAAGCAATGTGCTGAAAAGGTTTGCAGCCATTAAAAGCTAAGGCTCATGTTAATGTAGTCATAAAATAGGCCAATTTTGATGAGCATAACCAACACAAGTGCATTAAAAGCAAGCCTGTGCAGGTTACAGCCTGTGATTGGTGGATAAATGTGTGCCCCACTCCTGACAGGCTCACTTGCTGTGTTATGCTCAAGGATGCACTGTGGCTCAAGAGTAAACTATGTGTTTAAAGGGATAGTCTAGTCAAAATAAAAAACTTTTCTCCAACATAGGTGTGTCCGGTCCACGGCGTCATCCTTACTTGTGGGATATTCTCTTCCCCAACAGGAAATGGCAAAGAGCCCAGCAAAGCTGGTCACATGATCCCTCCTAGGCTCCGCCTACCCCAGTCATTCTCTTTGCCGTTGTACAGGCAACATCTCCACGGAGATGGCTTAGAGTTTTTTAGTGTTTAACTGTAGTTTTTATTATTCAATCAAGAGTTTGTTATTTTAAAATAGTGCTGGTATGTACTATTTACTCTGAAACAGAAAAGAGATGAAGATTTCTGTTTGTATGAGGAAAATGATTTTAGCAACCGTTACTAAAATCCATGGCTGTTCCACACAGGACTGTTGAGAGGAATTAACTTCAGTTGGGGGAACAGTGAGCAGTCTTTTGCTGCTTGAGGTATGACACATTCTAACAAGACGATGTAATGCTGGAAGCTGTCATTTTCCCTATGGGATCCGGTAAGCCATTTTTATTCAGACAGTAAATAAGGGCTTCACAAGGGCTTATTAAGACTGTAGACATTTTCTGGGCTAAATCGATCATATTTACACATATTTAGCCTTGAGGAATCATTTAATCTGGGTATTTTTTGTAAAATAATATCGGCAGGCACTGTTTTAGACACCTTATTCTATAGGGGCTTTCCCTAATCATAGTCAGAGCCTCATTTTCGCGCCGGTATGGCGCACTTGTTTTTGAGAACAGCATGACATGCAGCTGCATGTGTGTGGAGCTCTGATACATAGAAAAGTCTTTCTGAAGGCATCATTTGGTATCGTATTCCCCTTTGGGCTTGGTTGGGTCTCAGCAAAGCAGATTCCAGGGACTGTAAAGGGGTTAAATATAAAAACGGCTCCGGTTCCGTTATTTTAAGGGTTAAAGCTTCCAAATTTGGTGTGCAATACTTTTAAGGCTTTAAGACACTGTGGTGAAATTTTGGTGAATTTTGAACAATTCCTTCATACTTTTTCGCAATTGCAGTAATAAAGTGTGTTCAGTTTAAAATTTAAAGTGACAGTAACGGTTTTATTTTAAAACGTTTTTTGTGCTTTGTTATCAAGTTTATGCCTGTTTAACATGTCTGAACTACCAGATAGATTGTGTTCTGACTGTGGGGAAGCCAAGGTTCCTTCTCATTTAAATAGATGTGATTTATGTCATAAAAAATTTAGTAAAAATGATGCCCAAGATGATTCCTCAAGTGAGGGGAGTAAGCATGGTACTGCATCATCCCCTCCTTCGTCTACACCAGTCTTGCCCATACAGGAGGCCCCTAGTACATCTAGCGCGCCAATACTCCTTACTATGCAACAATTAACGTCTGTAATGGATAATTCTATCAAAAACATTTTAGCCAATATGCCCACTTATCAGCGAAAGCGCGACTGCTCTGTTTTAGAAAATACTGAAGAGCATGAGGACGCTGATGATATTGTTTCTGAAGGGCCCCTACACCAGTCTGAGGGGGCCAGGGAGGTTTTGTCTGAGGGAGAAATTTCAGATTCAGGAAAAATTTCTCAACAAGCTGAACCTGATGTGATTACTTTTAAATTTAAGTCGGAACATCTCCGCGCTCTGCTTAAGGAGGTGTTATCCAATTTGGATGATTGTGAGTATCTGGTCATTCCAGAAACACTATGTAAAATGGACAAGTTCCTAGAGGCCCCGGGGCCCCCCGAAGCTTTTCCTATACCCAAGCGGGTGGCGTACATTGTTAATAAAGAATGGGACAGGCCCGGTATACCTTTCGTACCTCCCCCCATATTTAAAAAATTGTTTCCTATAGTCGACCCTAGAAAGGACTTATGGCAGACAGTCCCCAAGGTCGAGGGGGCGGTTTCTACTCTAAACAAGCGCACCACTATACCCATAGAAGATAGTTGTGCTTTCCAAGATCCTATGGATAAAAAATTAGAAGGTTTGCTAAAAAAAGATGTTTGTTCAGCAAGGTTACCTTCTACAACCAATTGCATGCATTGTCCCTGTCACTACAGCCGCGTGTTTCTGGTTCGATGAGCTAGAAAAGGCGATTATTAGTAATTCTTCTTCTTATGAGGAGATTATGGACAGAATTCGTGCTCTTAAATTGGCTAATTCTTTCACCCTAGACGCCACCTTGCAATTGGCTAGGTTAGCGGCGAAAAATTCTGGGTTTGCTATTGTGGCGCGCAGAGCGCTTTGGTTAAAATCTTGGTCAGCGGATGCGTCTTCCAAGAACAAATTGTTTGACATTCCTTTCAAGGGGAAAACACTGTTTGGCCCTGACTTGAAAGAGATTATCTCTGATATCACTGGGGGCAAGGGCCACGCCCTTCCTCAGAATAGGTCTTTCACGGCCAAAAATAAACCTAATTTTCGTCCCTTTCGCAGAAACGGACCAGCCCCAAGTGCTACGTCCTCTAAGCAGGAGGGTAATACTTCTCAAGCCAATCCAGCCTGGAGACCAATGCAAGGCTGGAACAAAGGAAAGCAGGCCAAGAAACCTGCCACTGCTCCCAAGACAGCATGAGATGCGGGCCCCCGATCCGGGACCGGATTTGGTGGGGGGCAGACTCTCTCTCTTCACTCAGGCTTGGGCAAGAGATGTTCTGGATCCTTGGGCGCTAGAAATAGTCTCCCAAGGTTATCTTCTGGAAGTGATTCATCCTGTTCCATTAAAAGAACGAGGGATGGGGTTCTACTCCAATCTGTTCGTAGTTCCCAAAAAAAGAGGGAACGTTCAGACCAATCTTAGATCTCAAGATCCTAAACAAGTTTCTCAAGGTTCCATCGTCCAAAATGGAAACCATTCGAACTATCCTTCCATCCAGGAAGGTCAATTCTTGACCACGGTGGATTTAAAGGATGCGTATCTACATATTCCTGTCCACAAGGAACATCATCGGTTCCTAAGGTTCGCATTCCTGGACAAGCATTACCAGTTCGTGGCGCTTCCTTTCGGATTAGCCACTGCTCCAAGGATTTTCACAAAGGTACTAGGGTCCCTTCTGGCGGTGCTAAGACCAAGGGGCATTGCTGTAGTACCTTACTTGGACGACATTCTGATTCAAGCGTCGTCCCTTCCTCAAGCAAAGGCTCACACGGACATAGTCCTGGCCTTTCTCAGATCTCACGGATGGAAAGTGAACGTGGAAAAGAGTTCTCTATCTCCGTCGACAAGAGTTCCCTTCTTGGGAACAATAATAGACTCCTTAGAAATGAGGATTTTTCTGACAGAGACCAGAAAAACAAAACTTCTAAACTCTTGTCGGATACTTCATTCCGTTCCTCTTCCTTCCATAGCGCAGTGCATGGAAGTGATCGGTTTGATGGTAGCGGCAATGGACATAGTTCCTTTTGCGCGCATTCATCTAAGACCATTACAACTGTGTATGCTCAGTCAGTGGAATGGGGACTATACAGACTTGTCTCCGAAGATACAAGTAAATCAGAGGACCAGAGACTCACTCCGTTGGTGGCTGTCCCTGGACAACCTGTCACAGGGGTGACCTCCCGCAGACCAGAGTGGGTCATTGTCACGTCCGACGCCAGTCTGATGGGCTGGGGCGCGGTCTGGGGATCCCTGAAAGCTCAGGGTCTTTGGTCTCTGGAAGAATCTCTTCTACCGATAAATATTCTGGAACTGAGAGCGATATTCAATGCTCTCAAGGCTTGGCCTCAGCTAGCGAGGGCCAAGTTCGTACGTTTTCAATCAGACAACATGACGACTGTTGCGTACATCAACCATCAGGGGGGAACAAGGAGTTCCCTGGCGATGGAAGAAGTGACCAAAATCATTCAATGGGCGGAGACTCGCTCCTGCCACCTTGTCTGCAATCCACATCCCAGGAGTGGAAAATTGGGAAGCGGATTTTCTGAGTCGTCAGACATTGCATCCGGGGGAGTGGGAACTCCATCCGGAAATCTTTGCCCAAATCACTCAACTGTGGGGCATTCCAGACATGGATCTGATGGCTTCTCGTCAGAACTTCAAGGTTCCTTGCTACGGGTCCAGATCCAGGGATCCCAAGGCGACTCTAGTAGATGCACTAGTAGCACCTTGGACCTTCAAACTAGCTTATGTATTCCTGCCGTTTCCTCTCATCCCCAGGCTGGTAGCCAGGATCAATCAGGAGAGGGCGTCGGTGATCTTGATAGCTCCTGCGTAGCCACGCAGGACTTGGTATGCAGATCTGGTGAATATGTCATCGGCTCCACCATGGAAGCTACCTTTGAGACGAGACCTTCTTGTTCAAGGTCCGTTCGAACATCCGAATCTGGTCCCACTCCAGCTGACTGCTTGGAGATTGAACGCTTGATCTTATCAAAGCGAGGGTTCTCAGATTCTGTTATTGATACTCTTGTTCAGGCCAGAAAGCCTGTAACTAGAAAAATTTACCACAAAATATGGAAAAAATATATCTGTTGGTGTGAATCTAAAGGATTCCCTTGGGACAAAGTAAAGATTCCTAGGATTCTATCCTTTCTTCAAGAAGGATTGGAGAAAGGATTATCTGCAAGTTCCTTGAAGGGACAGATTTCTGCCTTGTCTGTGTTACTTCACAAAAAGCTGGCAGCTGTGCCAGATGTTCAAGCCTTTGTTCAGGCTCTGGTTAGAATCAAGCCTGTTTACAAACCTTTGACTCCTCCTTGGAGTCTCAACTTAGTTCTTTCAGTTCTTCAGGGGGTTCCGTTTGAACCCTTACATTCCGTTGATATTAAGTTATTATCTTGGAAAGTTTTGTTTTTGGTTGCAATTTCTTCTGCTAGAAGAGTTTCAGAATTATCTGCTCTGCAGTGTTCTCCTCCTTATCTGGTGTTCCATGCAGATAAGGTGGTTTTACGTACTAAACCTGGTTTTCTTCCAAAAGTTGTTTCTAACAAAAACATTAACCAGGAGATAGTCGTGCCTTCTTTGTGTCCGAAACCAGTTTCGAAGAAGGAACGTTTGTTGCACAATTTGGATGTTGTTCGCGCTCTAAAATTATATTTAGATGCTACAAAGGATTTTAGACAAACATCTTCCTTGTTTGTTGTTTATTCTGGTAAAAGGAGAGGTCAAAAAGCAACTTCTACCTCTCTCTCTTTTTGGATTAAAAGCATCATCAGATTGGCTTACGAGACTGCCGGACGGCAGCCTCCTGAAAGAATCACAGCTCATTCCACTAGGGCTGTGGCTTCCACATGGGCCTTCAAGAACGAGGCTTCTGTTGATCAGATATGTAGGGCAGCGACTTGGTCTTCACTGCACACTTTTACCAAATTTTACAAGTTTGATACTTTTGCTTCTTCTGAGGCTATTTTTTGGGAGAAGGGTTTTGCAAGCCGTGGTGCCTTCCATTTAGGTGACCTGATTTGCTCCCTCCCTTCATCCGTGTCCTAAAGCTTTGGTATTGGTTCCCACAAGTAAGGATGACGCCGTGGACCGGACACACCTATGTTGGAGAAAACAGAATTTATGTTTACCTGATAAATTACTTTCTCCAACGGTGTGTCCGGTCCACGGCCCGCCCTGGTTTTTTAATCAGGTCTGATAATTTATTTTCTTTAACTACAGTCACCATGGTATCATATGGTTTCTCCTATGCAAATATTCCTCCTTAACGTCGGTCGAATGACTGGGGTAGGCGGAGCCTAGGAGGGATCATGTGACCAGCTTTGCTGGGCTCTTTGCCATTTCCTGTTGGGGAAGAGAATATCCCACAAGTAAGGATGACGCCGTGGACCGGACACACCGTTGGAGAAAGTAATTTATCAGGTAAACATAAATTCTGTTTTATGATTTAAATAGAGCACACAATTTTAAGCAATTTTCAAATTTACTCCTATTATCAAAATGTCTTTGTTCTCTTGCTATCTTTATTTGAATGCAAGCTTGGGAGCCGGCCCATTTTTGGTTCAGAACCTGGGTAGCACTTGCTGATTGGTGGCTATGTTGAAACACCAATCAGAAAGCGCTACCCAGGTACTAGACCAAAAATGGGCCGGCTCCTTTGCTTACATTCTTGCTTTTACAAATAAAGACAACAAAAGAACAAAGAAAAATTGAAAATAGGAGTAAATTAGAAAGTTGCTTACATTTGCATGCTCTATCTGAATCATGAAAGTTTAATTTTGACTGGACTGTTCCTTTAATCCATTTGCAGAGGTTTAACACAGTTACCGAGAGACACTGGATATTAATTACTAAAATGCTCCAACTACTATTTTATTATTACATTGATATGTCCCTTTAATGTAGGGCTGTCCATTATAAAGCCTGAGGCCACAATACCACCCTCTGGTGCTACCCCGCATAATTTCACTACCGTTTTTCATTTAGAACACAAAATGTGTTTGTTTTTCTGGCTTATTCCTGTACACTCTGTTTGAATCCAATATACAGGCTATATGCTAATAGGTGTTTTTACCACATGCTAAAAATTGCTCATTTGAAATCTATTTACATGTTAGAATATTTTTATTTTAAAGGGACACGCTAGTACGATAGTAAAATGTTCTAAAAGGGACAAAAAAGTGGAAACAAATAAAGAAAAAAATGATGTAAAAGACCAAACTCCAGGGCAGCAATGCACTACTGTGAGTCATCTGTGCACATCTAGTGAGCCAATGACAAGAAACATTTCTTCACAGCTACCAATCACCAGCTAGCTCCCAGCAGTGCATCATTGCTTCTGAGCCTACCTATGGGCTAGATTTATCAAAGACTAGGCGAACTCTGTATGCGCTTCGCCTGTAACTGCGCCCCAGCTCGCCTCCGGAGAAGCGCACATGTGCGCCTGAATTCATCAAAAAAATAGACGTAACTTTGCTTAGGCGAGCTGGGCGTAATGATGATAAATTTCGACGGTCGAAAAAAGCATTTACTCCCTATTTACGCCGCCATGTTTTGATTATTAAAAAAGCGTTTTTTAGGTAACGATTTAGCTTATATTTATGTTATATTATATAATGTTATGTTATATAATGTTTCTCTGCTGTTTTTGCCATATGTTGATAATTTAAGATCGCAAAAAAAAATAAATATATATAATAATAATAATAATAATAATAATAATAATAATAATAATAATAATAATAATAATAATAATAATAATAATAATAATAATAATAATAATAATAATAATAATAATAATATATATATATATATATATATATATATATATATATATATATATATAACTGTTGGTACCCATATGCGCCTGTGGAAGCGCAAATTTCTGGCAATAACAGTCTCTTCTTGGCGCCGAGCCTTTAAAAAATTAGTTAAAAGAAGAAAGTACTGCATCACAAGATGTAAAAGCATTTATTATAATGGTGTTCGCCTCAGTCTGTATGGCGAAATATAAAACACGCAATTGAAGCCGAAATTTCAGTTCCCTATCAGCGCAATGCAATGATAAATAAGAAACTGGGCGTATTTGTAGGTCGGGCTGTTAAATTACGCCTATTACTAATGTATATTGTTGCACTCAGAAGCGCACCTGTGCGCCTAGTCGAATGCAAGCGGAGTGCGAAGAAGTTTCTTTCAGATTTGTGCAATTATAGGCGCAGAGTGCTTTGATGAATATGACGATCAGTTCGTATGCGCTATTTTGGACGGAATTAAAGGAGAATGGCTTTGATAAATCTACCCCTATGTATGCTTTTCAACACTCTGAGCAGGATTCAGCCAATGACTGGTCACCTGGTTGTGTCCCGCAAAAGAATTGCATTGTGGCTCCTTGGGCCAAATTGAATTCCATTACAGGGGTAGCTCCCATAGCAAGTGCTATTAGTTTAATAATGAAAATATTCTGAATTATCTGTGACAGAAGGACATTTTCACAAGCCATGGAAATCAGACATATGGGATTTATCCACCCCAAGACATTTTGTATTATAAAACACTGTTGCAAAAGACAATACAAACAGCAGACACAGTAAATTACAGACCTAACATGAGCATTTGTGCTTGGGTAATTATGTCCTTGAGAACAAATAGGTACTGTTTGTCTTGTTTAAGACTGCGTTAAGTTTTCCATGTTACGCTTGTATGATTAGTAGATATAAGTTCATATAAACACAAACCGCAGCAGAGTCACATCATTAGTAACGCCTGATCCTTTTAGATTGAACACAACATGTTTGCCACATAAGGAATAACAAAAATTATTTTACACTGCAAATAAAAATTTAAATAACGATCTTAACTAGGAATTTATTAACACATTAACAATGTGCGCATTGCTTTCTGGAACCCAGAACACTCTGAAAACAGAATACAATGTATGGAAATGCAACGTTCGTATTGTAAAAAGAAGTAACGTTTTAAAGAGCTTTAAAAGTGATTTTTATAGAAATAAAAGGAACA
>NC_069503.1:826510485-826678914 GCF_027579735.1 Bombina bombina | reverse complement strand
CTTCTATATTCACTGTAGCAAAGATACATGCACCTATGTATATACTTCTATATTTACTGTAACAAAGATACATGCACCTATGTATGTATATACTTCTATATTTACTGTAACAAAGATACATGCACCTATGTATGTATATACTTCTATATTTACTGTAACAAAGATACATGCACCTATGTATGTATATACTTCTATATTTACTGTAACAAAGATACATGCACCTATGTATGTATATACTTCTATATTTACTGTAACAAAGATACATGCACCTATGTATATACTTCTATATTTACTGTAACAAAGATACATGCACCTATGTATGTATATACTTCTATATTTACTGTAACAAAGATACATGCACCTATGTATGTATATACTTCTATATTCACTGTAGCAAAGATACATGCACCTATGTATGTATATACTTCTATATTTACTGTAACAAAGATACATGCACCTATGTATATACTTCTATATTTACTGTAACAAAGATACATGCACCTATGTATATACTTCTATATTTACTGTAACAAAGATACATGCACCTATGTATATACTTCTATATTTACTGTAACAAAGATACATGCACCTATGTATGTATATACTTCTATATTTACTGTAGCAAAGATACATGCACCTATGTATGTATATACTTCTATATTTACTGTAACAAAGATACCTGCACCTATGTATGTATATACTTCTATATTTACTGTAGCAAAGATACCTGCACCTATGTATGTATATACTTCTATATTTACTGTAATAAAGATACATGCACCTATGTATGTATATACTTCTATATTTACTGTAATAAAGATACATTTACCTATGTATGTATATACTTCTATATTTACTGTAGCAAAGATACCTGCACCTATGTATGTATATACTTCTATATTTACTGTAACAAAGATACATGCACCTATGTATATACTTCTATATTTACTGTAGCAAAGACGCATGAACCTATGTATGTATACTATCTATATTTACTGTAACAAAGATACATGCACCTATGTATATACTTCTATATTTACTGTAGCAAAGATACCCTGCACCTATGTATGTATTTACTTCTATATTTACTGTAATAAAGATACATGACACTATGTATGTATATACTTCTATTATTTACTGTAATAAAGATACATGCACCTATGTATGTATATACTTCTATTATTTACTGTAACAAAGATACATGCACCTATGTATGTATATACTTCTATATTTACTGTAACAAAGATACATGCACCTATGTATGTATATACTTCTATTATTTACTGTAGCAAAGATACATGCACTATGTATATATTCTATATTTACTGTAGCAAAGACTCATGCACCTATGTATGTATATACTTCTATATTAACTGTAGCAAAGATCCATGCACCTATGTATGTATATACTTCTATATTTACTGTAACAAAGAATACATGCACCTATGTATGTATATACTTCTATATTTACTGTAACAAAGATACATGCACCCTATGTATGTATATACTTCATATATTTACCTGTAACAATGATACCTGCACCTATGTATGTATATACTTCTATATTTTCTGTAACAAAGATACATGCACCTATGTATATACTTCTATATTTACCTGTAACAAAGATACCTGCACCTATGTATGTATATAACTTCTATATTTACTGTAACAAAGATACATGCACTATGTATGATATACTTCTATATTTACTGTAGCAAAGATACATGCATCTATGTATGTATATACTTCTATATTTACTGTAACAAAGATACATGCACCTATGTATGTATATACTTCTATATTTACTGTAACAAAGATACATGCACCTATGTATATACTTCTATATTTACTGTAACAAAGATACATGCACCTAATGTATATACCTTCTATATTTACTGTAACAAAGTACATGCACATATGTATATACTTCTATATTTACTGTAGCAAAGACGCATGAACCTATGTATGTATATACTTCTTTATTTACTGTAGCAAAGATACATGCACCTATGTATATACTTCTATATTTACTGTAACAAAGATACATGCACCTATGTATATACTTCTATATTTACTGTAACAAAGATACATGCACCTATGTATGTATATACTTCTATATTTACTGTAGCAAAGATACATGCACCTATGTATGTATATACTTCTATATTTACTGTAACAAAGATACATGCACCTATGTATGTATATACTTCTATATTTACTGTAACAAAGATACATGCACCTATGTATGTATATACTTCTATATTTACTGTAGCAAAGATACATGCACCTATGTATGTATATACTTCTATATTTACTGTAACAAAGATACATGCACCTATGTATGTATATACTTCTATATTTACTGTAACAAAGATACATGCACCTATGTATATACTTCTATATTTACTGTAACAAAGATACATGCACCTATGTATATACTTCTATATTTACTGTAGCAAAGACGCATGAACCTATGTATGTATATACTTCTTTATTTACTGTAGCAAAGATACATGCACCTATGTATATACTTCTATATTTACTGTAACAAAGATACATTGCACCTATGTAGTATATCTTCTATATTTACTGTAACAAAGATACAATGCACCTATGTATGTATATACTTCTATATTTACTGTAGCAAAAGATACATGCACCTATGTATGTATATACTTCTATATTTACTGTAACAAAGATACATGCCACTATGTATGTATATACTTCTATATTTACTGTAACAAAGATACATGCACCTATGTATGTATATACTTCTATATTTACTGTAGCAAAGATACATGCACCTATGTATGTATATACTTCTATATTTACTGTAACTAAGATACATGCACCTATGTATGTATATACTTCTATATTTACTGTAAAAAAGATACATTTACTATGTATGTATATACTTCTATATTTTACTGTAGCAAAGATACATGCACCTATGTATGTATATACTTCTATATTTACTGTAACAAAGATACATGCACCTATGTATATACTTCTATATTTACTGTAGCAAAGACGCATGAACCTATGTATGTATATACTTCTATATTTACTGTAACAAAGATACATGCACCTATGTATATACTTCTATATTTACTGTAGCAAAGACGCATGAACCTATGTATGTATATACTTCTATATTTAACTGTAACAAAGATACATGCACCTATGTATGTATATACTTCTATATTTACTGTAACAAAGATACATGCACCTATGTATGTATATACTTCTATATTTACTGTAACAAAGATACATGCACCTATGTATGTATACTTCTATATTTACTGTAACAAAGATACATGCACCTATGTATGTATATACTTCTATATTTACTGTAATCAAAGATACCTGCACCTATGTATGTATATACTTCTATATTTACTGTAATAAAGATACATGCACCTATGTATGTATATACTTCTATATTTACTGTAATAAAGATACATGCACCTATGTATGTATATACTTCTATATTTACTGTAATAAAGATACATGCACCTATGTATGTATATACTTCTATATTTACTGTAACAAAGATACATGCACCTATGTATATACTTCTATATTTACAGTAACAAAGATACATGCACCTATGTATGTATATACTTCTATATTTACAGTAACAAAGATACATGCACCTATGTATGTATATACTTCTATATTTACTGTAGCAAAGATACATGCACCTATGTATATACTTCTATATTTACTGTAGCAAAGACGCAATGAACCTATGTATGTATATACTTCTATATTTACTGTAACAAAGATACATGCACCTATGTATATACTTCTATATTTACAGTAACAAAGATACATGCACCTATGTATGTATATACTTCTATATTTACTGTAGCAAAGATACATGCACCTATGTATGTATATACTTCTATATTTACTGTAGCAAAGACGCATGAACCTATGTATGTATATACTTCTATATTTACTGTAACAAAGATACATGCACCTATGTATATACTTCTATATTTACTGTAACAAAGATACCTGCACCTATGTATGTATATACTTCTATATTTACTGTAACAAAGATACATGCACCCTATGTATGTATATATCCTATCATAATATCTCAACTGTAGCAAAGATACATGCACCTATGAGTATAGTACTTCTATATTTACTGTATCAAAGATACATGCACCTATGCTATATATACATTCTATATTTACTGTAAACAAAGATACATGCACCTATGTATGTATATACTTCTATATTTACTGTAACAAAGATACATGCACCTATTAGTGTATATACTTCTATATTTACTGTAACAAAGCTAAATGCACCTATGTATGTATATACTCTCTAAATTTACTGTAACAAAGATACATGCACCTATGTAGTAATACTTCTATATTTACTGTAACAAAGATACATGCACTATGTATGTATATACTCTATATATTTACTGTAACAAAGATTCATGCACCTATGTATGTATATACTTCTATATGTCACTGTAGCAAAGATTACATGCACCTATGTATGTATATACTTCTTTATTTACTGTAACAAAGATACATGCACCTATGTATATACTTCTATATTTACTGTAACAAAGATACATGCACCTATGTATATACTTCTATATTTACTGTAACAAAGATACATGCACCTATGTATGTATATACTTCTATATTTACTGTAGCAAAGATACATGCACCTATGTATGTATATACTTCTATATTTACTGTAACAAAGATACATGCACCTATGTATGTATATACTTCTATATTTACTGTAACAAAGATACATGCACCTATGTATGTATATACTTCTATATTTACTGTAGCAAAGATACCTGCACCTATGTATGTATATACTTCTATATTTACTGTAATAAAGATACATGCACCTATGTATGTATATACTTCTATATTTACTGTAATAAAGATACATTTACCTATGTATGTATATACTTCTATATTTACTGTAGCAAAGATACCTGCACCTATGTATGTATATACTTCTATATTTACTGTAACAAAGATACATGCACCTATGTATATACTTCTATATTTACTGTAGCAAAGACGCATGAACCTATGTATGTATATACTTCTATATTTACTGTAACAAAGATACATGCACCTATGTATATACTTCTATATTTACTGTAGCAAAGATACCTGCAACCTATGTATTTAATATACTTCTATATTTACTGTAATAAAGATACATGCACCTATGTATGTATATACTTCTATATTTACTGTAATAAGATACATGCACCTATGTATGTATATACTTCTATATTTACTGTAACAAAGATACCTGCACCTATGTATGTATATACTTCTATATTTACAGTAACAAAGATACATGCACCTATGTATGTATATACTTCTATATTTACTGTAGCAAAGATACATGCACCTATGTATATACTTCTATATTTACTGTAGCAAAGACGCATGAACCTATGTATGTATATACTTCTATATTCACTGTAGCAAAGATACATGCACCTATGTATGTATATACTTCTATATTTACTGTAACAAAGATACATGCACCTATGTATGTATATACTTCTATATTTACTGTAACAAAGATACATGCACCTATGTATGTATATACTTCTATATTTACTGTAACAAAGATACATGCACCTATGTATGTATATACTTCTATATTTACTGTAACAAAGATACATGCACCTATGTATATACTTCTATATTTACTGTAACAAAGATACCTGCACCTATGTATGTATATACTTCTATATTTACTGTAACAAAGATACATGCACCTATGTATGTATATACTTCTATATTTACTGTAGCAAAGATACATGCACCTATGTATGTATATACTTCTATATTTACTGTAACAAAGATACATGCACCTATGTATGTATATACTTCTATATTTACTGTAACAAAGATACATGCACCTATGTATATACTTCTATATTTACTGTAACAAAGATACATGCACCTATGTATATACTTCTATATTTACTGTAGCAAAGACGCATGAACCTATGTATGTATATACTTCTTTATTTACTGTAGCAAAGATACATGCACCTATGTATATACTTCTATATTTACTGTAACAAAGATACATGCACCTATGTATATACTTCTATATTTACTGTAACAAAGATACATGCACCTATGTATGTATATACTTCTATATTTACTGTAGCAAAGATACATGCACCTATGTATGTATATACTTCTATATTTACTGTAACAAAGATACATGCACCTATGTATGTATATACTTCTATATTTACTGTAACAAAGATACATGCACCTATGTATATACTTCTATATTTACTGTAGCAAAGATACCTGCACCTATGTATGTATATACTTCTATATTTACTGTAATAAAGATACATGCACCTATGTATGTATATACTTCTATATTTACTGTAATAAAGATACATTTACCTATGTATGTATATACTTCTATATTTACTGTAGCAAAGATACCTGCACCTATGTATGTATATACTTCTATATTTACTGTAACAAAGATACATGCACCTATGTATATACTTCTATATTTACTGTAGCAAAGACGCATGAACCTATGTATGTATATACTTCTATATTTACTGTAACAAAGATACATGCACCTATGTATATACTTCTATATTTACTGTAGCAAAGATACCTGCACCTATGTATGTATATACTTCTATATTTACTGTAATAAAGATACATGCACCTATGTATGTATATACTTCTATATTTACTGTAATAAAGATACATGCACCTATGTATGTATATACTTCTATATTTACTGTAACAAAGATACCTGCACCTATGTATGTATATACTTCTATATTTACTGTAACAAAGATACATGCACCTATGTATATACTTCTATATTTACTGTAGCAAAGACGCATGAACCTATGTATGTATATACTTCTATATTTACTGTAACAAAGATACATGCACCTATGTATATACTTCTATATTTACAGTAACAAAGATACATGCACCTATGTATGTATATACTTCTATATTTACTGTAGCAAAGATACATGCACCTATGTTTTTATTTACTTCTATTATTTACTGTAACAAAGATTACTTGAATATGTATGTATATACTTCTTTATTTAAAACTTTTTGTAACTAAGGATACATGCACCTTTGTTTATACTTCTATATTACTCTGTAACAAAGATACATGCACCTATGTATATACTTCTATATTTACTGTAGCAAAGACGCGCATGACCTATTGTATGTATAACTTCTTTATTACTGTTAGCAAAGATACATGCACTATGTATTATTACTTCTATATTTACTGTAATCAAAGATACATGCACCTATGTATATACTTCTATATTTACTGTAACAAGTTACATGCACCTATGTATGTATATACTTCTATATTTATATGTAGCAAAGATACATTGCCCCTATGTATGTATATAGTTCTATATTTACTGTAACATAGATAAATGACTATGTATGTATATTATATCTTTATTTACTGTAACAAAGATACATGCACCTATGTATGTATATACTTCTATATTTACTGTAACCAAGATACATGCACCTATGTATGTATATACTTCTATATTTACTGTAACAAAGATACCATGCACCTATGTATGATACTTCTATATTTACTGTAATAAAGATACATTTTCACCTATGTATATATCTTCTATATTTACAGTAGCAAAGATACCTGCACCTATGTATGTATATACTTCTATATTTACTGTAACAAAGATACATGCACCTATGTATATACTTCTATATTTACTGTAGCAAAGACGCATGAACCTATGTATGTATATACTTCTATATTTACTGTAACAAAGATACATGCACCTATGTATATACTTCTATATTTACTGTAGCAAAGATACCTGCACCTATGTATGTATATTACTTCTATATTTACTGTAATAAAGATACATGCACCTATGTATGTATATACTTCTATATTTACTGTAATAAAGATACATGCACCTATGTATGTATATACTTCTATATTTACTGTAACAAAGATACCTGCACCTATGTATGTATATACTTCTATATTTACTGTAACAAAGATACATGCACCTATGTATATACTTCTATATTTACTGTAGCAAAGACGCATGAACCTATGTATGTATATACTTCTATATTTACTGTAACAAAGATACATGCACCTATGTATGTATATACTTCTATATTTACTGTAACAAAGATACATGCACTCTATGTATGTATATACTTCTATATTTACTGTAACAAAGATACATGCACCTATTATGTATATACTTCTATATTTACTGTAACATAGATACATGGCACCTATGTATGTATATACTTCTATATTTACTGTAGACAAAGATACATGCACCTATGTAATGTATATACTTCTAATTTACTGTAACAAAGATACATGCACCTATGTATGTATATACTTCTATATTTAACTGTAACAAAGATACATGCACCTATGTATGTATATCCTTCTATATATTACTGTAGCAAAGATACAATGCACCTATGTATGTATATACTTTCTATATTTACTGTAATAAGATACATGCACCTATTATGTATATACTCTATATTTACTGTAACTAAAGATACATGCACCTATGTATGTATAACTTCTAGATTTACTGTAGACAAAGATACATGCACCTATGTATGTATATACTTCTATATTTACTGTAACAAAAGATACATGCACCTATGTATGTATATACTTCTATATTTACTGTAGCAAAGATAGCATGCACCTAAGTATGTATATACTTCTATATTTACTGTAACAAAGATACATGCACCTATGTATATACTTCTATATTTACTGTAACAAAGATACATGCACCTATGTATGTATATACTTCTATATTTACTGTAACAAAGATACATGCACCTATGTATGTATATACTTCTATAATTACTGTAACAAAGATACATGCACCTATGTATGTATATACTTCTATATTCACTGTAGCAAAGATACATGCACCTATGTATGTATATACTTCTATATTTACTGTAACAAAGATACATGCACCTATGTATGTATATACTTCTATATTTACTGTAACAAAGATACATGCACCTATGTATATAACTTCTATATTTACTGTAGCAAAGACGCATGAACCTATGTATGTATAACTTCTATATTTACTGTAACAAAGATACATGCACCTATGTATATACTTCTATATTTACTGTAGCAAAGATAGCATGCACCTATGTATGTATATACTTCTATATTTACTGTAACAAAGATACATGCACCTATGTATGTATATACTTCTATATTTACTGTAACAAAGATACATGCACCTATGTATGTATATACTTCTATATTTACTGTAACAAAGATACATGCACCTATGTATGTATATACTTCTATATTTACTGTAACAAAGATACATGCACCTATGTATGTATATACTTCTATATTTACTGTAATAAAGATACATGCACCTATGTATGTATATACTTCTATATTTACTGTAGCAAAGATACATGCACCTATGTATGTATATACTTCTATATTTACTGTAACAAAGATACATGCACCTATGTATGTATATACTTCTATATTTACTGTAGCAAAGACGCATGAACCTATGTATGTATATACTTCTATATTTACTGTAACAAAGATACATGCACCTATGTATTATACTTCTATATTTACTGTAGCAAAGATAGCATGAACCTATGTATGTATATACTTCTATATTTACTGTAACAAAGATACATGCACCTATGTATATATACTTCTATATTTACTGTAACAAAGATACATGCACCTATGTATATACTTCTATATTTACTGTAGCAAAGACGCATGAACCTATGTATGTATATACTTCTATATTTACTGTAACAAAGATACATGCACCTATGTATATACTTCTATATTTACTGTAACAAGATACATGCACCTATGTATATTACTTCTATATTTACTGTAACAAAGATACATGCACCTATGTATATACTTCTATATTTACTGTAGCAAAGAAGCATGCACCTATGTATGTATATACTTCTATATTTACTGTAGCAAAGTACATGCACCTATGTATGTATATACTTCTATATTTACTGTAGCAAAGATACATGCACCATGTATTATATACTTCTATATTTACTGTAACAAAGATACATGCACCTATGTATGTATATACTTCTATATTTACTGTAACAAAGATACATGCACCTATGTATGTATATACTTCTATATTTACTGTAAGCAAAGATACATGCACCTATGTATGTATATACTTCTATATTTACTGTATCAAAGATACATGCACCTATGTATGTATATACTTCTATATTTACTGTAATAAAGATACATGCACCTATGTATGTATATACTTCTATATTTACTGTAATAAAGATACATGCGCCTATGTATGTATATACTTCTATATTTACTGTAACAAAGATACATGCACCTATGTATGTATATACTTCTATATTTACTGTAGCAAAGATACATGCACCTATGTATATACTTCTATATTTACTGTAGCAAAGACGCATGAACCTATGTATGTATATACTTCTATATTTACTGTAACAAAGATACATGCACCTATGTATGTATATACTTCTATATTTACTGTAACAAAGATACATGCACCTATGTATGTATATACTTCTATATTTACTGTAGCAAAGATACCTGCACCTATGTATGTATATACTTCTATATTTACTGTAATAAAGATACATGCACCTATGTATGTATATACTTCTATATTTACTGTAACAAAGATACCTGCACCTATGTATGTATATACTTCTATATTTACTGTAACAAAGATACATGCACCTATGTATGTATATACTTCTATATTTACTGTAGCAAAGATACATGCACCTATGTATATACTTCTATATTTACTGTAGCAAAGACGCATGAACCTATGTATGTATATACTTCTATATTTACTGTAACAAAGATACATGCACCTATGTATATACTTCTATATTTACAGTAACAAAGATACATGCACCTATGTATGTATATACTTCTATATTTACTGTAGCAAAGATACATGCACCTATGTATGTATATACTTCTATATTTACTGTAGCAAAGACGCATGAACCTATGTATGTATATACTTCTATATTTACTGTAACAAAGATACATGCACCTATGTATGTATATACTTCTATATTTACTGTAGCAAAGATACATGCACCTATGTATGTATATACTTCTATATTTACTGTAACAAAGATACCTGCACCTATGTATGTATATACTTCTATATTTACTGTAACAAAGATACATGCACCTATGTATGTATATACTTCTATATTTACTGTAATAAAGATACATGCACCTATGTATGTATATACTTCTATATTTACTGTAATAAAGATACATGCACCTATGTATGTATATACTTCTATATTTACTGTAACAAAGATACATGCACCTATGTATATACTTCTATATTTACTGTAACAAAGATACATGCACCTATGTATATACTTCTATATTTACTGTAACAAAGATACCTGCACCTATGTATGTATATACTTCTATATTTACTGTAACAAAGATACATGCACCTATGTATGTATATACTTCTATATTTACTGTAACAAAGATACATGCACCTATGTATGTATATACTTCTATATTCACTGTAGCAAAGATACATGCACCTATGTATGTATATACTTCTATATTTACTGTAACAAAGATACATGCACCTATGTATGTATATACTTCTATATTTACTGTAATAAAGATACATGCACCTATGTATGTATATACTTCTATATTTACTGTAGCAAAGATACCTGCACCTATGTATGTATATACTTCTATATTTACTGTAATAAAGATACATTTACCTATGTATGTATATACTTCTATATTTACTGTAACAAAGATACATGCACCTATGTATGTATATACTTCTATATTCACTGTAGCAAAGATACATGCACCTATGTATGTATATACTTCTATATTTACTGTAACAAAGATACATGCACCTATGTATGTATATACTTCTATATTTACTGTAACAAAGATACATGCACCTATGTATATACTTCTATATTTACTGTAGCAAAGACGCATGAACCTATGTATGTATATACTTCTATATTTACTGTAACAAAGATACATGCACCTATGTATATACTTCTATATTTACTGTAGCAAAGACGCATGAACCTATGTATGTATATACTTCTATATTTACTGTAACAAAGATACATGCACCTATGTATGTATATACTTCTATATTTACTGTAACAAAGATACATGCACCTATGTATATACTTCTATATTTACTGTAACAAAGATACATGCACCTATGTATGTATATACTTCTATATTTACTGTAGCAAAGATACCTGCACCTATGTATGTATATACTTCTATATTTACTGTAACAAAGATACATGCACCTATGTATGTATATACTTCTATATTTACTGTAACAAAGATACATGCACCTATGTATGTATATACTTCTATATTTACTGTAATAAAGATACATGCACCTATGTATGTATATACTTCTATATTTACTGTAGCAAAGATACCTGCACCTATGTATGTATATACTTCTATATTTACTGTAACAAAGATACATGCACCTATGTATGTATATACTTCTATATTTACTGTAGCAAAGACGCATGAACCTATGTATGTATATACTTCTATATTTACTGTAACAAAGATACATGCACCTATGTATATACTTCTATATTTACTGTAGCAAAGACGCATGAACCTATGTATGTATATACTTCTATATTTACTGTAACAAAGATACATGCACCTATGTATATACTTCTATATTTACTGTAACAAAGATACATGCACCTATGTATATACTTCTATATTTACTGTAGCAAAGACGCATGAACCTATGTATGTATATACTTCTATATTTACTGTAACAAAGATACATGCACCTATGTATATACTTCTATATTTACTGTAACAAAGATACATGCACCTATGTATATACTTCTATATTTACTGTAACAAAGATACATGCACCTATGTATATACTTCTATATTTACTGTAACAAAGATACATGCACCTATGTATATACTTCTATATTTACTGTAGCAAAGACGCATGAACCTATGTATGTATATACTTCTTTATTTACTGTAGCAAAGATACATGCACGTATGTATATACTTCTATATTTACTGTAACAAAGATACATGCACCTATGTATGTATATACTTCTATATTTACTGTAATAAAGATACATGCACCTATGTATGTATATACTTCTATATTTACTGTAGCAAAGATACCTGCACCTATGTATGTATATATTTCTATATTTACTGTAATAAAGATACATGCACCTATGTATGTATATACTTCTATATTTACTGTAATAAAGATACATGCACCTATGTATGTATATACTTCTATATTTACTGTAATAAAGATACATGCACCTATGTATGTATATACTTCTATATTTACTGTAACAAAGATACATGCACCTATGTATGTATATACTTCTATATTTACTGTAGCAAAGATACATGCACCTATGTATATACTTCTATATTTACTGTAGCAAAGACGCATGAACCTATGTATGTATATACTTCTATATTTACTGTAACAAAGATACATGCACCTATGTATATACTTCTATATTTACTGTAGCAAAGACGCATGAACCTATGTATGTATATACTTCTATATTTACTGTAACAAAGATACATGCACCTATGTATATACTTCTATATTTACTGTAGCAAAGACGCATGAACCTATGTATGTATATACTTCTATATTTACTGTAACAAAGATACATGCACCTATGTATGTATATACTTCTATATTTACTGTAACAAAGATACATGCACCTATGTATGTATATACTTCTATATTTACTGTAGCAAAGATACATGCACCTATGTATGTATATACTTCTATATTTACTGTAACAAAGATACATGCACCTATGTATATACTTCTATATTTACTGTAGCAAAGACGCATGAACCTATGTATGTATATACTTCTATATTTACTGTAGCAAAGATACATGCACCTATGTATATACTTCTATATTTACTGTAACAAAGATACATGCACCTATGTATATACTTCTATATTTACTGTAACAAAGATACATGCACCTATGTATATACTTCTATATTTACTGTAGCAAAGACGCATGAACCTATGTATGTATATACTTCTTTATTTACTGTAGCAAAGATACATGCACCTATGTATATACTTCTATATTTACTGTAACAAAGATACATGCACCTATGTATGTATATACTTCTATATTTACTGTAACAAAGATACATGCACCTATGTATATACTTCTATATTTACTGTAGCAAAGACGCATGAACCTATGTATGTATATACTTCTTTATTTACTGTAGCAAAGATACATGCACCTATGTATGTATATACTTCTATATTTACTGTAACAAAGATACATGCACCTATGTATGTATATACTTCTATATTTACTGTAACAAAGATACATGCACCTATGTATGTATATACTTCTATATTTACTGTAGCAAAGATACCTGCACCTATGTATGTATATACTTCTATATTTACTGTAATAAAGATACATGCACCTATGTATGTATATACTTCTATATTTACTGTAATAAAGATACATGCACCTATGTATGTATATACTTCTATATTTACTGTAGCAAAGATACCTGCACCTATGTATGTATATACTTCTATATTTACTGTAACAAAGATACATGCACCTATGTATGTATATACTTCTATATTTACTGTAACAAAGATACATGCACCTATGTATGTATATACTTCTATATTTACTGTAATAAAGATACATGCACCTATGTATGTATATACTTCTATATTTACTGTAACAAAGATACCTGCACCTATGTATGTATATACTTCTATATTTACTGTAACAAAGATACATGCACCTATGTATGTATATACTTCTATATTTACAGTAGCAAAGATACATGCACCTATGTATGTATATACTTCTATATTTACTGTAGCAAAAAGATACATGCACCTATGTATGTATATACTTCTATATTTACTGTAGCAAAGATACATGCACCTATGTATGTATATACTTCTATATTTACTGTAGCAAAGATACCTGCACCTATGTATGTATATACTTCTATATTTACTGTAACAAAAAGATACATGCACCTATGTATGTATATACTTCTATATTTACTATAGCAAAGATACATGCACCTATGTATGTATATACTTCTATATTTACTATAGCAAAGATACATGCACCTATGTATGTATATACTTCTATATTTACTGTAGCAAAGATACCTGCACCTATGTATGTATATACTTCTATATTCACTAAAACTCTTATGCATCTCCTAATCTGGTCTACAAATAAAAAAAACTTTAAAGGGCCATTATAATCGTTTTTTAACAAAGGCTTAATCAAAAGTTTATAAGAGGCATAACAATTCATCAATATTCACCTATTAAATAAAATGTTAAGGTTTAAAGATATTGCTCTTACAATTCTTTATCAATTCCTGTGCCCACTAAAATTGTCGTTTCCACGTCCAATAATTGTCTGCGTCTCACGACAGACATGGAGGTCAGAGCATGCCCACTCCAGTGAAAAGCAGCTCCTCTCACTGAATATTCTGAAGCACAGGCTGCAGCGATGTCACTCAAAAGCAGATTCAGCCCCTCTGCTTGTTCATGAGTGAGCTGATAGGCAATGGTTGCTATAGCAACCTTTTTAAGCGTCCTCAGAGCTGTTAATTCTCTGTATATAAATAAGTAGCTTCACAGAACTAAAAAAATATATTTGGGAGCTTGCAAGAATCATTTGATTTTTGGTATTTACATCTCCATACACGGATATTATAACTTTGTATTGTATTATAGCATCCCTCACATTTCTAAAGTTAATATGGTATACATGTTATATAAGTGCTTACAAGGCTTGTATAAATCACTGACACGTTTGAGTTGTGCGAGTTTTTGGATCGCTAAAGGGCAATATATATGCTGGCCTGTGATTACTGCATTGTACAGATCAGATGATCGACACAGAGTATTTTATTGGATTATAGTTTTACTCATCTTTTCATCGTTATTCTTTGCTGAAATTGGGAGTAAATGTTGCTAGGGGCAACAAGTTTCTATGCTAGCGTTTCAGTAGGCGCGCACTTTGATCCACCGTCAGCGCGCTGTTGCGTATGCGCTCCCATGTCTGATCAGCAAGGCAATGTTGATTGGACATGGGAAAGGAGGGGGGGGGGGGGACGCCCATTTCTGGGGCGTTTTGGATAAGCTTGTTATGAGACCATTTTACGTACTTTGAGGTACAATTTAGAATGTTAGAAATAATCGGGGGGTTTAAAAAAAAAAAAAAAGGTAAGTGCATTAAAATTAACTAATGTAATTTAATTGTATACACATTAGGGTTGTTTATTATGGTCCTTTAAATAATTTTGTTTTATGTCATACATCTTTAGATAGATAAAAGGGGAGATATTTCAGTAAAATTGCTAGGTTTGTTACTGTCTACTCTAGAAGATTAACGTAATATATATATTTATAAAAATTTTATGTATGTATGTATGTATGTATATATATATATAAAATTGTTGTTACCAAAAGACAAGAGAGACAAATATATGTGTGTGTGTGTGTGTGTGTGTATGTAATATATATATATATATATATATATATACATACATACATACACATACATATACACACATACATATACATATACACACATACATATACATATACACACATACATATACACACACACACACACACTAGTTGTGGGATCCAAGCACTCACTGTTAGTGGTATTGCCTGGGTGCACTCTATGGTAGGTAGGTAGAAACTTCTCAAAAGAAGAGGCACTCACAGGTCTTAATAAGCATAAAGATTTTATTAGTTCATAGGTTCAGTCAACGTTTCGGTCCTCGCAGGGACCTTTGTCAAGACTGTTCTCAGTAATCCTCTGTTTCAAGCGCTCACCGCTGACCGCTTGAAACAGAGGATTACTGAGAACAGTCTTGACAAAGGTCCCTGCGAGGACCGAAACGTTTTACGTTGACAACCTATGAACTAATAAAATCTTTATGCTTATTAAGACCTGTGAGTGCCTCTTCTTTTGAGAAGTTTATATATATGTGTGTGTGTGTGTGTATATATTATATATATATATATATAATATAATATATAATAAAGACTTTGTTCTTCACTACAAGACCCTGTGAGTGACTCCCTTACTTTGCTGATTTATATATATATATATATATATATATATATATATATATATATATATATATATATATATATATATATATATATATATATATATATATATATATATATATATATATATATATGTATATATGTGTGTGTGTTGCCCGACACTTTGCTACACAGAAACATAGCATCTCCAGTCTACGCTGCATGATTATTGATCATCTATCTATCCCAATAAGGGGGGGAGACCGCAACAATATGTTACTTAGACTAGAGTCCAGATGGATCTACATGTTGGACACCGTCTCTCCTAAAGGATTAAACGTTAAATTGGACTTTGGGCCGTTCATTGGATAAAAATGATCCACTAATGTATGAATACAAATGCATTAAATGTTTCTATCATTGGATTACAAAATGGACACTTTTTGAATTTGCTCATTGTTCCAGCTTCTACTATGTTTTTAACTTTTTTCATTTTATTTTTTTTTCCTTTTCATTTTTTCTTCTCTACATTTTTTCTTCTCTACATTTTTTTTCTCTTCCTTTGCCAATTGGCTAATGTGTTATTAGATGTCATTTATTTAACACCACCACCCCCCACATGTTGCTGGATTGTGTGCTCTATCAAGCATTTTCTGCTAATCTTGCATGGGAGCTTCATATTAACCAATGGGGATGTACCTGCTACAAGTGGGGCATTCGTGTTGTCTGATTTGAATAGATCGAATGTGTATTACACCCCATCGATATTTCCTGATATTCCTGCATTAGCTGTTGCTTTATGAATAAATGCGAGGGTGTACCCGTTATAAGTGGGACATTTGATCTCCTTACTACAACTTTTGAATGTGTATTACATCCCAGTACAATGTTCAGTACATCATGCGCCAAGGTGAACATGCAGCTTCTACGTTGATTGACAAAGGTGACCCCTCACCAACCTGTGTGAAACATACGGCATTGTTGTGCCAGAAGCAGTTCATAAGTCACAGGCTAATATCCCTTTGTTTGGGGAAGTTTCACTCACAGCAGAGACAAGTGGGTGTGTATGATGACACCTGAAAACATTGCAAGATCATTGGACACTATTCTGGTGCAGATCACTCCCACATATGCAAATTAGCCATGCAGTTGCTCAACTAACAGCACAATGAAGTATAAAGCTTGTGGGTGGGAACGGAACCAGCTGATCAGATTTGCAAGCGATTATCCACAGCTGAACACAGCCTTGATGTCAGCTATGACTTGTATAAATATAAAACATTCAGCCAGTAGTTTTATGCTCTCATGGGGAACACCACATAGCTGGTGTGACCACTTTAGATTTACCTTTCGGGACATTTGAAAAAGATGCCAGTTAGGCATCGAAACGTCATGTTTTTCCCAAGATTTTAACTTTTTGTATTATTAAAAGCTAAATTTTACTTACAAATGACCAGTGAGTGCTGCCTTTTTTGCATAGTGTATGTATGTATGTATTATATATATATATATATATATATATATATATATATACACACACACACACACACACACACACACACACACACACTAGTTGTGGGATCCAAGCACTCACTGTTAGTGGTATTGCCTGGGTGCACTCTATGGTAGATAGGTAGACACTTCTCAAAAGAAGAGGCACTCACAGGTCTTAATAAGCATAAAGATTTTATTAGTTCATAGGTTCAGTCAACGTTTCGGTCCTCGCAGGGACCTTTGTCAAGACTGTTCTCAGTAATCCTCTGTTTCAAGCGGTCAGCGGTGAGCACTTGAAACAGAGGATTACTGAGAACAGTCTTGACAAAGGCCCCTGCGAGAATCGAAACGTTGACTGAACCTATGAACTAATAAAATCTTTATGCTTATTATATGCCAGGATGAGCACTCTCACTTCCAAATTCAGCTGCCAGGGTGCTAGTGGGTATAAGATAATAGTAGCAAAAACTTGCACTCACTGGTCTTTCCAAATACCAAACATTTATTGTGACGTTTCAGAGACAAAGTATCACCAGTGAGTGCAAGTTTTTGCTACCTATATATATATATATATATATATATATATATATATATATATATATAATTGTTGTTACCAAAAGACGAGACAAATATATATATATATATATATAATAATAAATAATATATAATAAAGACTTTGTTCTTCACTACAAGACCCTGTGAGTGACTCCCTTACTTTGCTGATTTATTTATATTTATATTTATATATATATATATATATATATATATATATATATATATATATATATACATACACACACATACAGGGAGTGCAGAATTATTAGGCAAGTTGTATTTTTGAGGATTAATTTTATTATTGAACAACAACCATGTTCTCAATGAACCCAAAAAACTCATTAATATCAAAGCTGAATAGTTTTGGAAGTAGTTTTTAGTTTGTTTTTAGTTATAGCTATTTTAGGGGGATATCTGTGTGTGCAGGTGACTATTACTGTGCATAATTATTAGGCAACTTAACAAAAAACAAATATATACCCATTTCAATTATTTATTTTTACCAGTGAAACCAATATAACATCTCAACATTCACAAATATACATTTCTGACATTCAAAAACAAAACAAAAACAAATCAGTGACCAATATAGCCACCTTTCTTTGCAAGGACACTCAAAAGCCTGCCATCCATGGATTCTGTCAGTGTTTTGATCTGTTCACCATCAACATTGCGTGCAGCAGCAACCACAGCCTCCCAGACACTGTTCAGAGAGGTGTACTGTTTTCCCTCCTTGTAAATCTCACATTTGATGATGGACCACAGGTTCTCAATGGGGTTCAGATCAGGTGAACAAGGAGGCCATGTCATTAGATTTTCTTCTTTTATACCCTTTCTTGCCAGCCACGCTGTGGAGTACTTGGACGCGTGTGATGGAGCATTGTCCTGCATGAAAATCATGTTTTTCTTGAAGGATGCAGACTTCTTCCTGTACCACTGCTTGAAGAAGGTGTCTTCCAGAAACTGGCAGTAGAACTGGGAGTTGAGCTTGACTCCATCCTCAACCCGAAAAGGCCCCACAAGCTCATCTTTGATGATACCAGCCCAAACTAGTACTCCACCTCCACCTTGCTGGCGTCTGAGTCGGACTGGAGCTCTCTGCCCTTTACCAATCCAGCCACGGGCCCATCCATCTGGCCCATCAAGACTGACTCTCATTTCATCAGTCCATAAAACCTTAGAAAAATCAGTCTTGAGATATTTCTTGGCCCAGTCTTGACGTTTCAGCTTGTGTGTCTTGTTCAGTGGTGGTCGTCTTTCAGCCTTTCTTACCTTGGCCATGTCTCTGAGTATTGCACACCTTGTGCTTTTGGGCACACCAGTGATGTTGCAGCTCTGAAATATGGCCAAACTGGTGGCAAGTGGCATCTTGGCAGCTGCACGCTTGACTTTTCTCAGTTCATGGGCAGTTATTTTGCGCCTTGGTTTTTCCACACGCTTCTTGCAACCCTGTTGACTATTTTGAATGAAACGATTGATTGTTCGATGATCATGCTTCAGAAGCTTTGCAATTTTAAGAGTGCTGCATCCCTCTGCAAGATATCTCACTATTTTTGACTTTTCTGAGCCTGTCACGTCCTTCTTTTGACCCATTTTTTCAAAGGAAAGGAAGTTGCCTAATAATTATGCACTCCCTGTGTATATATATATATATATATATATATATATATATAGCAGAAGACAAGAAGCACTCCAGAAGTCTTTCAAATAATGTCACCTTAAATTAGTGAACGTTTTCGGGCAATAAACTGCCCGTCCTCAAACTTACAAGGTTACCTAACTTACCACCTTGAGGACGGGCAGTTTATTGCCCGAAAACGTTCACTAATTAAAGGTGACATTATTTGAAAGACTTCTGGAGTGCTTCTTGTCTTCTGCTATAATTCGATTTTTGCTAGCACCCGAAGCTGTTGCTTGTTTAGAATCTGGAGTGCACTTTGCTCGTTTATATATATATATATATATAAAGTAAAGTATAGTTCAAAGTTGCTGTCCGTATATTTATATTTTCAATGACAAAAAATTTGTCTATACAAAGTTCAAATGCCAGGGAGAAAGTTCCGTTAAACAGAAGACACTGATGTAGCAGTGAATCGATGTGATAAAATACTGCTGATAGAGAAAACCCCTCTACCCGCCTCACATAAAGGATCCGATATGGATGTAGCGTGTGTGTGTGTGTGTGCGTATATATATATATATCTATGTGTGTGTGTGTATTATGAGATCTACATTACCTTGACGGTTGAATTAAGCTTCCTTCATCAGAGCTGACCTCAAGTTCAAAGATTTCTTCCGGAGCAGGGGAAGGCGGGACATCTTCCTTTTTGACTTCATGCTTCACTTTCCTCCTCCTCCGCTTTTTCTTTTTTACAGACCCTGTGCTGACGTTCTCCAGATCAAAAGGATGTGAAACTGAAAAACTCTTCTCCTCTTCTGGTGTATTTGGCACATGAGTACTCTTGAAAAACTGATCATCTGTGGGTATAGGCGAGGTTGCCAAATATGCAGGGACTTGTTCCTAAAATGGATGCACAGGTAGTAGTCAGATTAAGAGGGGGGCTCTCTCTCAAACGAGTAAAACATTCAATAGATTTTATTTAATTACATACACTGGTGAGAATTAATGCAAACACTGGTTCATTTCACGTTTAAAACTTTTCTCTTCCAAGGAAACTATTGTCTATTTATAAAACACACACAACATTATCAAGTCAAAGTAATTATTTTAAGATTCATTTTCTCAAAAGTAAAATAATCAACTACTGTATGAGGGTCTTGCTACTATATTTCCATTAAAATGATCAAATAGAAACACAAGCACTTCTCACATTACTACAAGCAGAAATACAATATGGCAGTCATGGTCTTGGTGACACTGCAGCTGGGGGTTCTCTGTGCTTTTCTGCTCTGCACCTTACATATGGTGCTGAAGATGCCTCAGTGCCACATAGACAACTCAGCTGTCAGTGCTGCCATCCCTTTGGGATCCTTGGTCCCTGGGGAGTTTAAAAGTCTGGATAGAGGTACTGCAATAAGGTATTCGTGGATATTAAACATGATTTTAAACATATGCATCAGAATTGAATCAGTGTATTGCAAATAAGGTAAATACAAAATAAAGGTTTTAAAACAATTATAAACTGTCACTTTGTTGATAAATTTGTCTTGGGCAGCAAAGTGGCACCACTCCATCAATATAGATGTGGACAGAGAAAGTTTTAACAATTTGATCATCCAGCCAAAGGTCTAAAGAACAAGAATTACCAAAAAGATGTGCCAGGCTGTCTCCTCCATTGATTAAACCTTAAAAGGACATTAAACACTTTGAGATGGTAACATACAATCATAAATCATATATACATAAAAAAGTCTGCAATATACTTTCATTATTTATTTTGTCCCCTTTTCCTGTTATTCCATTCTAAAATTGTGAGCTTTTCAGGTCCTGTTAGAAATTGAAGTGTAATAACACTGTTATATTCCACACAGCCATTGGCTGCACACTCTAGTGACTAATTTATAAGTGCCCCTAATTGGCCACAGCAGGGAAGGTAACCTAAGTTACAACATGGCAGCTCACATTGTTTTATAGACACTAAAACTTTTACACTTATTTTGTTAATATTTAGTTGAAATAATTTTTATTATTATTATTATAAGCATTTTACAACCTGAGATATACAACAACATGAAGATAAAGAAAAGAGCGATTTTAGTTATAATGTCTATCAGTATCATGTCATATGCATATTCATTATATCACAAAATCAGTCAGTACTCTGGAGCACTCAGCTATTAAGTCCAGGTGATCATGAATCACTGGGGACCAATATACTCTGAGTTGTTGTCTTCTGTGGTCGGGTTTCTAATTTTCTCTTAGCACACATGACCACATAAGTAGTTAGTAATACTTAAAAAAAAAGGTAAGATATTAAACCAAAGAGAAAATAAAAAGAAAGAAAAAGGGAACAAAAACTTAAAAAAACATAATTTATGCTTACCTGATAAATTCCTTTCTTCTGTAGTGTGATCAGTCCACGGGTCATCATTACTTCTGGGATATTACTCCTCCCCAACAGGAAGTGCAAGAGGATTCACCCAGCAGAGCTGCATATAGCTCCTCCCCTCTACGTCACTCCCAGTCATTCGACCAAGGACCAACGAGAAAGGAAAAGCCAAGGGTGAAGTGGTGACTGGAGTATAAATCAAAAAATATTTACCTGCCTTAAAAACAGGGCGGGCCGTGGACTGATCACACTACAGAAGAAAGGAATTTATCAGGTAAGCATAAATTATGTTTTCTTCTGTTAAGTGTGATCAGTCCACGGGTCATCATTACTTCTGGGATACCAATACCAAAGCAAAAGTACACGGATGACGGGAGGGATAGGCAGGCTCTTTATACAGAAGGAACCACTGCCTGAAGAACCTTTCTCCCAAAAATAGCCTCCGATGAAGCAAAAGTGTCAAATTTGTAAAATTTGGAAAAAGTATGAAGCGAAGACCAAGTTGCAGCCTTGCAAATCTGTTCAACAGAGGCCTCATTCTTGAAGGCCCAAGTGGAAGCCACAGCTCTAGTAGAATGAGCTGTAATTCTTTCAGGAGGCTGCTGTCCAGCAGTCTCATAAGCTAAACGAATTATGCTACGAAGCCAAAAAGAAAGAGAGGTAGCGGAAGCTTTTTGACCTCTCCTCTGCCCAGAGTAAATGACAAACAGAGAAGACGTTTGTCGAAATTCCTTAGTTGCCTGTAAGTAAAATTTTAGAGCACGGACTACATCCAGGTTGTGCAGTAGACGTTCCTTCTTTGAAGAAGGATTTGGGCATAAGGAAGGAACAACAATCTCTTGATTGATATTCCTGTTAGTAACTACCTTAGGTAAGAACCCAGGTTTAGTACGCAGGACTACCTTATCCGAATGAAAAATCAAATAAGGAGAATCACAATGTAAGGCTGATAATTCAGAGACTCTTCGAGCCGAGGAAATAGCCATTAAAAATAGAACTTTCCAAGATAACAACTTTATATCAATGGAATGAAGGGGTTCAAACGGAACGCCCTGTAAAACATTAAGAACAAGGTTTAAACTCCATGGTGGAGCAACAGTTTTAAACACAGGCTTAATTCTGGCCAAAGCCTGACAAAAAGCCTGGACGTCAGGAACTTCTGACAGACGTTTGTGAAACAGAATGGACAGAGCTGAGATCTGTCCCTTTAATGAACTAGCAGATAAACCCTTTTCTAAACCTTCTTGTAGAAAAGACAATATCCTAGGAATCCTAACCTTACTCCAAGAGTAACCTTTGGATTCACACCAATATAGGTATTTACGCCATATCTTATGGTAAATCTTTCTGGTAACAGGTTTTCCCCAGAATACTGAAGTGTAAAGTATACATACATGACATTATATCGGTATGGCAGGATTTTCTCATCAATTCCATTGTCAGAAAATAAAAACTGCTACATACCTCTATGCAGATTCATCTGCCCGCTGTCCCCTGATCTGAAGTTTACCTCACTCCTCAGATGGCCGAGAACAGCAATATGATCTTAACTACTCCGGCTAAAATCATAGCAAAACTCTGGTAGATTCTTCTTCAAACTCTGCCAGAGAGGTAATAACACACTCCGGTGCTATTTTAAAATAACAAACTTTTGATTGAAGATATAAAACTAAGTATAATCACCATAGTCCTCTCACACATCCTATCTAGTCGTTGGGTGCAAGAGAATGACTGGGAGTGACGTAGAGGGGAGGAGCTATATGCAGCTCTGCTGGGTGAATCCTCTTGCACTTCCTGTTGGGGAGGAGTAATATCCCAGAAGTAATGATGACCCGTGGACTGATCACACTTAACAGAAGAAAAACCTATACAATTAAGAAAAACATTTCTAAACTGTTAAAACTTTGTTTGTCTTATCAATCGGTAATGCCTATCTTTGACACATAATCCAATGCTAGAAGTAGAAGGTGTAGTTATGGACGTTATCTATATAAAACAATACAGAATGTTATTTTTGTCGAGCAGAGCTGGAGGGGCTGATCTTGCAACCGTCCCCTAACCTCGAGTTTCCCCCCTTTTATCCTGTCTTATAAATACTTCTAGTCCCCATCCTACTCTCTCCTCCTCCTATCCCTCATAATCCAGTAAAACCAGACTTTCTGGAAACTTTCCCTTGTCCCCAAAATCAGAGAGGCCTGCTCTGACATGGAGTATGTAGCTTCAATTTTGTCCAGTATCTCAGTCCAAGCCGGGACCCCTGCCTTCCAGTGCCTAGCTACACATATCCTAGTAGCTGTACAAAGCGTTTATATAAAGGTATTAATAGCTGAGTTATATGATGGGATATGTTCATTCAGTAGGGCTTGCGCCATGGAAAGATTAATGTCTTCTGATAATATAGAACTCAACAAGGACGAGAGTTCTGACCATAGCGGTTGGACCCTGGGGCAGTCCCACCACATATGGATATATGTGCCTACTTCCTGACAACCTCTATAGCAATGGTTGGAGGAGCCCCGTGAGTAATGAGAGGTCTGTGTCGGGGTCAAGTACCACCTGAAAGTCGATTTGATACAATTTTCCTTAAAGTCGGCACAAATCATACCTCTACCTAAGTCTCGAGTTATGGCTATCCAGTCTTCCGCTGTTAAGTCGGTCCCTAAATCTTTCACCCATCTGTCTACTAAAGGGGGTCTTGTGTTATATCTCGCTTTTTGTATAGCTATATACAAGCAGGAAATCATTTTTTTATCTCTTTGTTTATTAATTATAAAGTGTTCCAGTGGTGTCAGTCCTCTTGTGAGGGGGAGATGTAGGTATTTATGTATTGCCGATGAGATTTGTAGGTATAGGAACCAATGAAGTCTATGGGGGTCTAGTCTGTCTTGTGCCTGTTTAAACCTAATAAGTTTCCCTTCTGACAAAAAATCTGCCACCCTATAGAGCCCCTTATTTTCCCATTTTCCTATTTGTATCTGTAACTCGCTCAGGAGTAGTGTCATAATCGGTCTTGTCACCGAGTCTATAGGTAGCAACTGGAGAGATTCAGTCAGCTCTGTCCAAGATTTCACCGAGTCCCTAAAGGCTGATAGATTGGTTTCGGGAGTGGGGTGTCCTTTGGGGGCGTTCCATAGTAAAACAGATGATTTATTGTTCCCCTCTATGTTAGCTTCTAATGCTGTCCATATTATTTCATCGGACCCTTTGTTTAATAGTAGGTCCTGAGCTAACCTAGCTGCCTGGTAATAATCCATTAAGTTCGGTACGCCTACCCCCCCTACTGTTTTATGTTGCTGCAGAGTTTTGGAGGCTATCCTAGCTAATTTATTACCCCTCAAAAACCTCGTTATGTCTTCTTGTAATCTCAATAAATCCGGGGCTGGAATCTTAATAGGTAGGGCTCTAAAAAGGTAGAGTATCTTCGGTAGAATCGTCATTTTAATGGCCGAGAGGCGACCAAACCACGAAAATTGTTTGCTTTTCCATTTGTGTAAATCTGAATTTTGTTAATATTTAAATAGCTAATTAAATTTTAAAAAAACGTACATATTATTCTCAGACTAATATTTTCTTTGAATACATCATTCTATCTAGCATTTATGTCCCTAATATCCTAATCTGTACAAAATATTTCTAATTATAATGTTGGAAGATGGTGTTTGCCATATTTGTTCATAAAAATAAGTACAATTAATTGTTTTATAAAATTAAAATTATTATAGAAATGTTACCTATACATGGATACAAATTCAGTTCCATTAACTTGAGTACACTAACAATGAGATATTTTTATACAATTATTTATATAATTTGGTATCTACACACAATCACATAATATAGAGAGTCAATGAAATTATCTCAAAAGGGAACCAGCGAGTTATTAAATAAGACCGGAAAATGAAATGACAAGTAAAAAAATACCCTACAGTTCTTGACGTTAAATGATATCAGACTTACATTTTCTTCTTCTGTTTCCTGTACAAAAAAGGCTTCTCCATTGTCACCAAGTTTCATGTGCAAATCCACTGGATCCCCATTGATTTCTATGTCTATCTACCAAAAAACAAAACAAAAAGGAGAAAGCTGAAACCAAGAATATATATATTAGGGCTGTGCAATTAATCGTGACATGAGGCTACGCAATCTGAATAGCATGAGGCTTTTTTATCAGAACAAAATAAAAAATAAAAAATGTCCAAAACGTGTCATATCGGTCATACAAATTCTCCAGTCCAGCCCAGCCCAGCCCAGCAGCAGTACTGATCACTTCTAGAGGAGGATGGACCAGGAAGCGCCAAATCAGTATCACAGCACTTAACACCCCGCAGTCATTTTAATTGCCTCGTGGTTTGTTGCTTCAGTCCCTAGGTGTGCACAGACAAAAAAAGGTGGTGGATTGGCAGTGCCCTTTTCTCTGGCCCATTTACATTCTGCAGAACAAACTGCAAGGGGAACAAGCTGCTGTTTTGAACAGTTAAATGAATGTTTGAACGCAAAAACATAACTTATGTAAGAACTTACCTGATAAATGCATTTCTTTCATATTGGCAAGAGTCCATGAGCTAGTGACGTATATCCCATACGTCACTAGCTTATGGACTCTTGCCAATTACATGAAAGAAATGTATGTTTAAAAACCATTTTAATAAAAATTTGTAATATATATATTGTGGGAATTCATCTGTGTCTGGGAAATGCATACATTTGGATAATAAATAGCTAATGGTTTGAAATTAAGAGTGCTGTTTTCCCTTACTTTTAGGAAAGAGGTTTAACCGTACCCCTTTCATTTGTCTCTCGTCTTTTGGTAACAACAAATATATATATAATTTCGGCCGCAGAAACGTTTCGGCAGAAAATAGCATTTTTGGCAATTTTGGTTTTCAGTTACTTTGCCTGTTATTTTAAGTAAAATTATTGTGTAGCATGTTTCAAATTTGATGCAAGCCTAGAGCTGCTGTTTAAGTTCATTACTTGACTTAATGTTTTGCATATAAATGAGTTTTCTATGACTATACTTTATTTGGATAATTGGTAAAAAAAAACAAAATTTATGCTTACCTGATAAATTTCTCTCTCATGTGGTGTATCCAGTCCACGAGTTCATCCATTACTTGTGGGATATTCTCCTTCCCAACAGGAAGTTGCAAGAGGACACCCACAGCAGAGCTGTCTATATAGCTCCTCCCCTAGCCCCCACCTCCAGTCATTCGACCGAACACAAGTAAGAAAAAGGAGAAACTATAGGGTGCAGTGGTGACTGTAGTTTAAAAAAATAAAAACACCTGCCTTAAAGTGACAGGGCGGGCCGTGGACTGGATACACCACAAGAGAAAGAAATTTATCAGGTAAGCATACATTTTGTTTTCTCTTGTAAGGTGTATCCAGTCCACGGGTTCATCCATTACTTGTGGGATACCAATACCAAAGCTTTAGGACGGGAGGGACAAGGCAGGCACTTAAACGGAAGGCACCACTGCTGCCTGTAAGACCTTTCTCCCAAAAATAGCCTCCGAGGAAGCAAAAGTATCAAATTTGTAGAATTTAGAAAAAGTATGAAGCGAAGACCAAGTCGCCGCCTTACAAATCTGTTCAACAGAGGCCTCATGTTTAAAAGCCCATGTGGAAGCTACCGCTCTAGTAGAATGAGCTATAATTCTTTCAGGAGGCTGCTGGCCAGCAGTCTCATAAGCTAAACGGATTATGCTTCTCAGCCAAAAATCAAGAGACGTTGCCGAAGCCTTTTGGCCTCTCCTCTTTCCAGAGTAGACTACAAACAATGCAGATGTATGACAAAAATCCTTAGTAGCTTGCAAATAAAACTTTAAAGCACGAACCACGTCAAGATTGTGTAACAGACGTTCCTTCTTTGAAGAAGGATTAGGACACAGTGACGGAACAACAATTTCCTGATTGATATTCCTATTAGATACTACCTTAGGAAGAAACCCAGGTTTGGTACGCAAAACTACCTTATCTGCATGGAAGATCAAATAAGGGGAATCACACTGCAAGGCAGATAATTCTGAAACTCTTCGAGCCGAAGAGATAGCTACTAAAAACAGAACTTTCCAAGATAAAAGCTTGATATCTATGGAATGCAAGGGTTCAAACGGAACCCCTTGAAGAACTTTAAGAACTAAATTTAAACTCCATGGCGGAGCAACAGGTTTAAACACAGGCCTGATTCTAACCAAGGCCTGACAAAACGCCTGAACGTCTGGAACATCAGCCAGGCGCTTGTGCAAAAGAATAGACAGAGCAGAAATCTGTCCCTTTAAGGAACTAGCCGATAATCCCTTTTCCAATCCTTCTTGGAGAAAAGATAGTATCCTAGGAATCCTGACTTTACTCCACGAGTAACCCTTGGATTCACACCAATGAAGAAATTTATACCATATCTTATGATAGATTTTCCTGGTGACAGGCTTTCGAGCCTGAATCAAGGCATCAATGACCGACTTGGAGAAATCACGTTTTGATAAAATCAAGCGTTCAATCTCCAAGCAGTCAGATGCAGAGAAATTAGATTTGGATGTTTGAATGGACCTTGGAGTAGAAGGTCCTGCCTCAGCGGCAGAGACCATGGTGGAAAGGATGACTTGTCCACCAGATCCGCATACCAAATCCTGCGTGGCCACGCAAGCTCTATCAAAATCACTGAAGCTCTCTCTTGCTTGATCTTGGCAATCAGACGAGGGAGGAGAGGAAACGGTGGAAACACATAAGCCAGGCTGAAGGACCAGGGCACTGCTAGAGCATTTATCAGCGCTGCCTGGGGATCCCTTGACCTGGACCCGTAACAAGGAAGCTTGGCGTTCTGACGAGACGCCATTAGATCCAGTTCTGGTTTGCCCCATAGTTGAATCAGCTGGGCAAATACCTCCGGATGGAGCTCCCACTCCCCCTGATGAAAAGTCTGCCGACTTAGAAAATCCGCCTCCCAGTTCTCTACTCCTGGGATATGGATAGCTGAGAGATGGCAAGAGTGAACCTCTGCCCATAGAATTATCTTGGAAACCTCCATCATTGCCAAGGGACTCCTTGCTCCCCCCTGATGGTTGATATAGGCTACAGTCGTGATATTGTCCGACTGAAATCTGATGAACCTGGCCGCAGCTAGTTGAGGCCAAGCCTGAAGAGCATTGAATATCGCTCTTAGTTACAGAATGTTTATCTGAAGGAGGGCTTCCTCCTGAGTCCACGAACCCTGAGCCTTCAGGGAGTTCCAGACTGCGCCCCAGCCCAGAAGGCTGGCATCTGTCGTCACTATAGTCCACTCTGGCCTGCGGAAACTCATTCCCCTGGACAGATGGACCCGAGATAAACCACCAGAGAAGAGAATCCCTGGTCTCTTGATCCAGATTTAACAGAGGAGACAAATCTGTGTAGTCCCCATTCCACTGGTTGAGCATGCAAAGTTGCAGTGGTCTGAGATGTAGGCGGGCAAACGGAACTATGTCCATTGCCGCTACCATTAGGCCGATCATTTCCATACACTGAGCCACTGATGGCCGAGAAGTGGAATGAAGAGCACGGCAGGAAGTTAGAAGCTTTGATACCCTGACCTCTGTCAGAAAAATTTTCATTTCTGCTGAATCTATCAGAGTTCTTGTGAGAGGAGAGAGAGAACTCTTTTCTATGTTCACTTTCCACCCGTGAGACCTCAGAAAGGCCAGAACAATGTCCGTATGGGACATGGCGATTTGAAAAGTCGACGCCTGAATCAGAATGTCGTCTAGGTAAGGGGCTAGAACCGCCAGAAGGGACCCTAGAACCTTCGTAAAGATTCTTGGTGCTGTGGCTAACCCGAAGGGAAGAGCCACAAACTGGTAATGCCTGTCTAGGAAGGCGAACCTGAGGAACTGATGATGATCTCTGTGAATCGGAATGTGGAGATAAGCATCCTTTAAGTCCACGGTAGTCATATATTGACCCTCCTGAATCATAAGGAGGATGGTTCGGATTGTCTCCATCTTGAAGGATGGGACCCTGAGAAATTTGTTTAGGATCTTGAGATCCAAGATAGGTCTGAAAGTTCCCTCTTTTTTGGGAACTATAAACAGGTTTGAATAGAAACCCAGCCCCTGTTCCTCCCTTGGAACTGGGTGGATCACTCCCATATCCAGAAGGTCTTGAACGCAACGTAAGAATGCCTCTCTCTTTATCTGGTTTACAGATAGTTGTGAGAGATGAAATCTCCCCTTTGGAGATGAACCTTTGAATTCCAGAAGATATCCCTGGGAAACAATCTCTAGTGCCCAGGGATCCTGGACGTCTCTTGCCCAAGCCTGGGCGAAGAGAGAAAGTCTGCTCCCGACTACATCCGGTCCCGGATCGGGGGCTACTCCTTCATGCTGTCTTAGGGGCAGCAGCAGGTTTCTTGGCCTGCTTCCCCTTGTTCCAAGCCTGGTTAGGTCTCCAGACTGGTTTGGACTGGGCGAAATTTCCCTCTTGTTTTGCATTAGAGGAAGCTGAGCCACTCTTGAAGTTTCGAAAGGAACGAAAATTATTCTGTTTGGCCCTTTATTTATTGGACCTATCCTGAGGAAGGGCGTGACCTTTTCCTCCGGTAATATCAGAGATGATCTCCTTCAGGCCAATCCCGAATAGGGTCTGTCCTTTGAAAGGGATGTTAAGAAGCTTAGACTTTGAAGTAACGTCTGCTGACCAGGACTTAAGCCATAGTGCCCTACGCGCCAGAATGGCAAAACCTGAATTCTTAGCCGTTAGCTTGGTTAAATGAAAAACGGCGTCAGAAATAAAGGAATTAGCTAACTTAAAAGCTTTAATCCTGTACAAAATATCATCTAACGGGGTCTCCACCTGTGGAGCCTCCTCAAGAGACTCGAACCAGAAAGCCGCTGCAGCAGTAACTGTGGCAATGCATGCAAGAGGCTGGAGAATAAAACCTTGATGTATAAAAATTTTCTTAAGGAGACCCTCCAATTTTTTATCCATAGGATCTAGGAAAGCACAACTGTCCTCGACGGGGATAGTTGTACGCTTAGCTAGGGTAGAGACTGCTCCCTCCACCTTAGGGACCATCTGCCACGAGTCCCGTATGGCGGCATCTATGGGAAACATCTTTTTAAAAGCAGGAGGGGGAGAGAACGGCACACCTGGTCTATCCCATTCCTTAGTAATAATTTCCGAAAACCTCTTAGGGACTGGAAAAACATCAGTGTAAACAGGCACTGCAAAGTATTTGTCCATCTTACACAATTTATCTGGAACTACAATTGGTTCACAGTCGTCCAGAGTCGCTAAAACCTCCCTAAGCAATAAGCGGAGGTGTTCGAGCTTAAAGGGACAGTCAACCATAGAATTGTTATTGTTTTAAAAGATAGATAATCCCTTTATTACTCATTCCCCAGTTTTGCATAACCAACACAGTTATATTAATGTACTTTTTACCTTTGTGATTACCTTGTATCTAGGAACCTTCTTCCAGCCCCCTGATCACATGACTGACTGTTTATTATCTATTGTCTTAAATTTAGCATTGTATTGTGCTAGATCTTAAATAACCCCCTGTGCCTGAACACAGTGTTATCTATATGGCCCACGTGTACTTTCTGTCTCTTTGTGTTGAAAAGAGATTTAAAAAGCATGTGATTAGAGGCAGCTCTCAAAGGCTTAGAAATTGGCATATGAGCCTACCTATGTTTAGTTTAAACTAAGAATACCAAGAGAACAAAGCAAATTTGATGATAAAAGTAAATTGGGAAGTCAATTAAAATTAAAAGTCCTATCTGAATAATGAAAGTTTAATTTATACTTGACTGTCCCTTTAAATTTAAACGCTGTCATTTCAGAATCAGACTGAGTCTGAAATGTCACCCACAGATAGAAGCTCACCTTCCTCGGCTTCTGAGTATTGTGAGGGTATATCGGACACAGGCATTAAAGCGTCAGAAAGCTCTGTATTAGTTCTAGCCCCAGAGCTGTCTCGCTTTCCTTGTAACCCTGGCAGTTTGGACAATACCTCTGAGAGGGTAGCATTCATAACTGCTGCCATGTCCTGTAAGGTAAAAGAATTAGACGCGCTAGATGTACTTGGCGTCACTTGAGCGGGAGTTATAGGTTCTGACACATGGGGAGAGTTAGATGGCATAATCTCCCTTTTTTCAGTCAGAGAAACCTCTGGAGATAAATCTTTAAGCATCATAATATGGCCTTTATAGTTTATAGAAATTTCAGTACATTTGGTACACATTCTAAGAAGGGGTTCCATAATGGCTTCCAAACATATTGAACAAGGAGTTTCCTCTATGTCAGACATGTTTAACAGACTAGTAATGAGACAAGCAAGCTTGGAAAACACTTTAATAAAGGTGAAACAGCAATTAACAAAAACGTTACTGTGCCTTTAAGAGAAAAAAACTAGCACTTAAACTGCAAAATAGCGTAAAAATATAGCAAAGTCTTCGAAATTTTTACAGTGTGTGTAAGGGACTAAATCAACATTGCACCCACTTGCAAATGAATGATTAACCCCTTAGCCCCCAAACCGGATTTAAAAAACGTCAACCACCGGTAAAAGACAGTTGAGCACCTTGCCACAGCTCTGCTGAGGCTCCTACCTGCCCTCAAATACGATTTAAAGAAGAAATAAACCCTTTATAATGGTCCTCAGATGCCAGAGGACTCCTCTAGGGAAGCTGGATGTCTCAGTCTGAAGTAAAACTGCGCATCTAGAGCGTGAAAATAGGCCCCTCCCACCATGTACTGGATGTCAGAGGGGCCTTAAGAAAATACTCCTAGGAGTATCTGACTAGCCATGTGGAAAACTAGGCCCCAAATAAAGACTTATTTCCCTCAGAGAAAAAACGTCCTATTTATGAAACATGTGAACGTTTTGTCACTAAGTAATATGAGTATAAACATGAGTATTACCCTGTTTTGTAAGCAAGATCCCAGTCGTTGTTAAATCACTGCATCTAGCTTACCTCAAATACACAAGGCTCTGTCAGCATTTTCTAGAACTTATTCATCTCTCTAGAAATAAAAATACTGAACATACCTCAAAGCAGGTCATCTGCAGACCGTTCCCCCAACTGAAGTTTTCCCATACTCTTCAGTTATGTGTGAGAACAGCAGTAGACCTTAGTTACAAACCGCTATGATCATCAACCTCCAGGCAGAATTCTTCCTCTAATTTCTGCCTGAGAGTAAAACAGTACAACGCCGGTACTGTTTAAAAATAACAAACTCTTGATTGAAGGTAAAACTACACTAAGTCACCACATATCTCTTGATACTTCCTATCTTGTCGAGAGTTGCAAGAGAATGACTGGGGGTGGGGGTTAGGGGAGGAGCTATATAGACAGCACTGCTGTGGGTGTCCTCTTGCAACTTCCTGTTGGGAAGGAGAATATCCCACAAGTAATGGATGAACCCGTGGACTTGATACACCTTACAAGAGAAAAACCTGTTAAATCTGATTCTGTTACATAGAACTAAATAAAAAAAAATACAGTATATTGATATTTAATATTATTTTAAGTAGAGATGCATTTAAATTTTGGTCGCAGAAACATTTTGGCCGAAAATGGCATTGTTTGCCTGTTTTTTTTTTATCTTGGTAAAATTGTGTAGCATATTATTGTTTTAAGATATTTTTGTCCAATTGTAGTGCGTTAATTTCAATAAAAAAGTGTGGGCTTTTTTGTATTGGTCTAAAGGTTTTCAATTCAGATTCATTAATTAAATAGTCTAATTATGCAAAAAAAAAAAAAAAACTAAAAAAAAAAATATTTGAAACAATACATTTTCGGTATCGTTTCGGGTTTTTGGCCAAGTGCATCCTGGATTCTCGAGTTTGGTTTCGGTCCAGAATTTCCATTTCGGTGCATCAATATATATACATACACAGTGGATATAAAAAGTCTACACACCCCTGTTAAAATGTCAGGTTGATGTGATGTAAAAAAAAAAAATGAGACAAAGATAAATCATTTCAGAACTTTTTCCACCTTTAATGTGACCTATAAACTGTACAACTAAATTGAAAAACAAACTGAAATCTTTTAGGTGGAGGGAAGTTAAAATAAAAACTAAAATAATATGGTTGTATAGGTGTGCACACCCTTAAACTAATACTTTGTTGAAGCACCTTTTGATTTTATTACAGCACTCAGTCTTTTTGGTTATGAGTTTTTCAGCATGGCACATCTTGACATGGCAAGATTTGCCCACTCTTCTTTGCAAAAACACTCCAAATCTGTCAGATTGCGAGGGCATCTCCTGTGCACAGCCCTCTTCAGATCACCCCAAATATTTTTGATTGGATAAAGGTCTGGGCCAATCCAAAACTTTAATCTTCTCCTAGTGAAGCCATTCCTTTGTTGATTTGGATGTATTCTTTGGGTCGTTGTCATGCTGAAAGATGAAGTTCCTCTTCATGTTCAGCTTTCTAGAAGAAACCTAAAGGTTTTGTGCCAATATTGTCTGGTATTTGGAACTGTTTATAATTCCCTCTACCTTGACTAAGGCTCCAGTTCCAGCTGAAGAGAAACAGCCCCAAAGCATCATGCTGCCACCACAATGCTTCACTGTGGGTATGGTGTTCTTTTGGTGAATTGCAGTGTTGTTTTTGCGCCAAACATATCTTTTGGAATTATGGCCAAAAAGTTCAATCTTGGTTTCATCAGACCATAATACCTTTTTCCACATGCTTTTGGGAGACTTCAGATGTGTTTTTGCAAAATTTAGCCGGGCTTGGATGTTTTTGTATTAAGAAAAGGCTTCCATCTTTGCCACTCTACCCCATAACCCAGGCATATGAAGAATACGGGTGATTGTTGTCAGATGTACCACACAACCAGTACTTGGCAGATATTCCTGCAGCTCCTTTAATGTTGCTGTAGGTCTCTTGGCAGCCTACTAGACTAATTTTCTTCTCGTCTTTTCATCAATTTTGGAGGGATGTCCAGTTCTTGGTAATGTCACTGTTGCAGCATATTTTCTCCACTTGATGATGACTGTCTTCACTGTGTTCCATGGTATATCTAATGCCTTGGAAATTCTTTTGTACCCTTCTCCTGACTGATACCTTTTAACAATGAGATCCCTATGATGCTTTGGAAGCTCTATGCGGACCATGACTTTTGCTGTAGGATGCGAGTAAGAAAATGTCAGGAAAGACCTACTAGAACAGCTGAACTTTATTTGGGGTTAATCAGAGGCAATTTGAATTTATTTATTTATTTATAAAATATTTTACCAGGAAGGAAACATTGAGATTTCTCTCGTTTTTAAGTATGTCCTGGGTTACACAGCTACATCCCCAGTTATAAAAAAAATGAGACAAAGATAAATCATTTCAGAATTTTTCCACCTTTAAATGTGACCTATAAACTGTACAACTCAATTGAAAAACAAACTGAAATCTTTTAGGTAAAGGGAAATAAAAATAAAAAAATAAAATAATATGGTTGCATAAGTGTGAACACCCTTTCATAACTGGGGATGTAGCTGTGTTCAGAATTAAGCAATCGCATTCAAAATCATGTTAAATAGGAGTCAGTACACACCTGTCATCATTTAAAGTGTCTCTGATTAACCCCAAATGAAGTTCAGCTGTTCTAGTAGGTCTTTCCTGACATTTTGTTAGTCGCATCCTACAGCAAAAGCTATGGTCCGCAGAGAGCTACTAAAGCATCAGAGGGATCTCATTGTTAAAAGGTATCAGTCAGGAGAAGGGTACAAAAGAATTTCCAAGGCATTAGATATACAATGGAACACAGTGAAGACAGTCATCATCAAGTGATTAAATATGGTGCAACAGTGACATTACCAAGAACTGGATGTCCCTCCAAAATTGATGAAAAGACGAGACGAAAACTGGTCTGGGAGGCTGCCACTCTACCCCATCTGGGCTATGGGGTAGAGTGGCAAGACAGAAGCCTTTTCTTACAAATAAAAAAAAAAAAAAAAATCCAAGCCCGGCTAAAGTTTCCCAAAAGCATGTTGCAAAAGGTGTTCTGGTCTGATTTTTTGGCCATAAGTCCAAAAGATATGTTTGGCTCAAATACAACACTGCATATCACCAAAAGAATGCCATACACACAGTGAAGCATGGTGGTGTCAGCATCATGCTTTGGGGCTGTTTTTCTTTAGCTGGAACTGGGGCCCAAGTCAAGGTAGAGGGAATAATGAACAGTTCCAAATACCAGACAATATTGGCACAAAACCTTCAGGCTTCTGCTAGAAAGCTGAACATGAAGAGGAACTTCATCTTTCAGCATGACAACGACCCAAAGCATACATCCAAATAAACAAAGGAATGGCTTCACCAGAAGAAGATTAAAGTTTTGGGATGGCCCAGCCAGAGCCTAGACCTGAATCCAATTCAAAATCTGTGGGGTGATCTGAAGAGGGCTGTGCAAAGGAGATGCCCTCGCATTCTGACAGATTTAGAGTGTTTTTGCAAAGAAGTGGGCAAATCTTGCCAAGTCAAAATGTGCCATGCTGAAAAACTCATACCCAAAAAGAATGAGTGTTGTAATAAAATCAAAAGGTGCTTCAATAAAGTATTAGTTTAAGGGTGTTCACACTTATGCAATCATATTATTTTATTAATTTCCCTTTACCTAAAAGATTTCAGTTTGTTTTTCAATTGAGTTGTACAGTTTATAGGTCACATTAAAAGGTAGAAAAAGTTCTGAAATGATTTATCTTTGTCTAATTTTTTTACATCACAGAAACCTGACATTTTAACAGGGGTGTGTAGACTTGTGCGTGTGTGTATGTATGTATATATATATATATATATATATATATATATATATATATATATATATATATATATATATATATATATATATATATATATATATATATATATATATATATATATATATATATATATATATATATATAATAAAGGTAGCACACGTGTTCAAAAGGCTGAACCTATATATATATATATATATATATATATATATATATATATATATATATATATATATATATATATATATATATATATATATATATATAAATATAATTGTTTTATATTTTCACATATAAATGGAAGATATACGAACAATATATATTGTAGTAGTTCTTTAGAACTATTGAATATTCAAACTAAATATTTATCCAAAATGTTTACCTTATTATACCTCATTGATATATAAAAAGGCCAGGAGGGGATATGAATCTGTGTTAAAGGGATAGTCTAGTCAAAATTAAACTTTCATGATTCAGATAGAGCATGCAATTTTAAGCAACTTTCTAATTTACTCCTATTATCAATTTTTCATTGTTATCTTGGTATCTGTATTTTAAAAAAACTGGAATGGAAGCTTAGTAGCCGGACCATTTTTGGTTCAGCACCTGGGTAACACTTGATGATTGGTGTCTAAAAGTAGAAGTCAAAATGAAACTTGCATGATTCAGATAGAGCATGTCATTTTAAGACACTTTTAAATTCACTTCTATTTTCAAATATGCTTCATTCTCTTAGTATACGCACATATCATACATACACTAGTGGGAGCTGCTGCTAATTGGTGCCTGCACACATTTGTCTCTTGTGATTGGCTAAATAGATATTTCTAATGATACGGTGAGTCCACGGCCATCTAATTACTATTGGCCATATAACTCCTGCCCAGCAGGAGGCGGCAAAGAGCACCACAGCAAAGCTGTTAAATATCACCTCCCTTCCCTCCAACCCCAGTCATTCTTTTTGCCTACGTTAGAGCAAGGAAGTGGTAAAGTTTAGGTGTTGGAAAGAAGATTCTTCAAGCAAGATTTTATTATTTTTCAGCAGGGCAAGATTGTTCTGCTTTGTCCTAGGCTGTAGTCGTAGTCCATAACAGTATCTTCAGTAGAGCAGTGGTGGCTTTCAAGCAATGGGAACTTGTGGGGTACAATCCTCACTACACCTCCCATGTATTTAATGCTGTCTTAATCGTGCAAGCCTGAGTAAGATTACTCAGTCTTTGTTTTTATCCACAGGTCCATGTGAGGGAACTAGCCTCTCAAACCTAGTGAGCTGCCGTGCTGCCTGGCAGAAGTCTAAAAGGTAAGTGCTAACTTTTATTTTCTGCAATGTGTCCCAGAAAAAATAAAGGATGGCACTTTAAAATATGATTGTGGGGGCGACTATGCTGGACTATGGAGAAACAAAAAAATAAACTAACTTACACTCCCCCATTGGTAGCAGAAACCTATGCTATGTGGGAACACATTTTGACCAACAACAACTATATATCATCCAAGCCGTCCCCTCTAACCTCTCTCATAGAAAATGATCAATTTTCCCTAGGACACAACAATACTTGCATCTTGCCAGATAACAATACTCGCGACATTAATATATATATGTTAACGACTGGAGAGAGGGTTCTCTCTCAATCTGAATTATTGGAAAAGGGATTTCTCTACTTTCAAAATTGGTATAATTATTATCGAGTACATCAATATATTAGCCGACATGAGCAAAACAGAAACATGGTGAGGCCACTAACAAATTTTGAGCACCTATGCACTAAAACACCCCCCCTTTCACACACACTCTCCATGATATATAAAATGTTAACTATTAACCCCCCAGGCTACACCCCACCATATATGGAGAAATGGGAAGATGATTTAGGCATTATAATTCTTCCTCAAACAAGCATCTCCATTTTTCAGAATATTATCAAATCATCTGTATCACTTTCACTAGTTGAAATCAACCTAAAATTATTACACAGATGGTATTATACCCCTCGGAAACTCCACCGCTTATTTCACCTCAGATCAGACCACTGCTGGAGATGTGGACACAGGGGTAGTGACATGGCACATATGTGGTGGTGGTGCAATGCAATTCGGAACTTTTGGAGATCTGTTATAACAGATAGAAAAAATACTGGACACTACATTTACCTTGGATCCATTAATGTGGTTGTTGGGCAAACCGCCCAAAATTAAATACAAACCTTATTACAAGTTATTTTACATTATGACAAATAGTGTAAAATATTTGATAGCCAAAAACTGGAAAGGCAGAACTACTCCAAACTTGAAGATGTGGGTGCATCGGGTGTCCGAATTCTTAGAATTAGAAGAATACTACTACATGATAAACGACAAAATGGACTCCTATGCAGAAATTCTAGCCACCTGGGAGCACTATCTTCGACATAGTACCTAGTATGGGGATTTTAACCCTGAACGGGGAGTAATACTATCATGCCTATGGCTTGAATGAATACAGAGCAGATACCTAGCTCAACACCCACTTAGTAACTAAAGACATAAGCATACCTAGCCGGCACTTTTAGGTGATAATACGTTTCAGATAAATTTAATATAACAACTGCATGTGGTCGAGGTCATAGCAGCTTCTTTTTCTTTTCTTTTTCTTTGTACCCTTTCTTGGGTATGAGTATTTTCTTACTCACTTTCTTAACCTCCTTATACCAAATATACTTCACATATCCTGCAAGTACAAGGAGGCTTCTTTTTTCTCTTACTGTTATTGTTGTTTATTATGTAAAAGCTAACTGACAATGTTATAGCATTATAAGGAGCTGCGACTCCTACAATGTAATATGCAAGTTTTTCAATAAAGTCAGTTAAAAAAAAAATAAAAAAAATATGGATTGTGGGACAAGAGACATTCGCCTATTGCTAGGGGGGATCATTTTAATTATTGGCAGCAATAGCAAGCACTGGGGTCAAGGAGATTTATGGCTCACTAGGTGGTGTTTTTATTGTTACTCTCTCCCTGCGGCTTTTGGTAATACATTTAGCCGAAAGGGAGGTTAACGTTGCAACATCCACGATGGGTTAGCTGGGGCAGCATTTTCTGTTGTACGCCTTTTTCCCCCTACACTTCCTGTGTTCCGGAGTGGAGAAATAGCTTTGTCACAGGAATTAGCAGAGTTGTGGTTGCCGGTCTACAGTTTACAGAAAAATAGAAGTTGAGTCTGGTTTTCAAGCAGAATATTCACTCCGTTTTCAGTCAGGCAGGTAAGCACCTCAGCAAAGCTAAGCTGAGGTGTAGAGGTTGTCCGAAGTGGTTTTTGTGATACTTTATATTTTTATTGCAGAAAAATAGAGCAGTTTCGTTTTAATTTAAATTTTAAAGGAATAGTAACGTTTTTTTTGTGGGGTATTTTCTAAATAAAACATCAGTTTGTTTATCTATTTATTCTGTTTATTGGTGAATAAATATGAACCAAGAGGCCCTGCAAGATGTTACATGTTCTTTATGTTTTGATGCTAATGTGGAACCACCAATCCCTTTCTGTTCCTCATGTATTGAGAGAGCTTTACATTACAGGGATAGACTTTTTCCTGAGCCAACATTGTCTAAGGCGGATGCTGTTCAGGAGTCTTCTGACCATGTTCAAGATATGCTGCAGCTTTCTCCTCAAGCGTCCCAAAATTTAACGTCCACCCAGTCAGTGCCCTGCGCTTCCTCTATTACTCCACCTGGAGTTACTTTGCAAGACATTGCTTACCTCATGTCCTCAGCAGTATCTGATGCGTTGTCTGCTTTTCCCATGCTGCAGGGAAAGCACAAGAGGAAATGTAAACAATCAGTGAGTAAGGTTGCTGACACAGTCGTGGCTATTCCGAATGTCCCTTCCTAGAAATCTGAGGAGGAAGATACTTCGGTAGCATCTGAGGGTGAAATCTCAGACTCGGATAGTGTAATTTCTTCTGCTGATACCGAAATTGTATCTTTCAGGTTTAAGCTTGAACACCTCCATTAGTTACTTAAGGAGGTTCTAGCTACCCTGGACAACTCCGACACTATTATCGTAATCAATCCTAAGAAGTCTAGTAAACTAAACAAGTATTTTGATATACCTTCCATGGTGGAGGTTTTTCCTGTACCAGATCGAGTTACAGAGATTATTGCTAGGGAATAGGAGAGATCGGGTATCCCTTTTTCTCTATCCCCTATATTTAAGAAGATGTTTCCTATAGCAGACCCTGTCAAGGAGTCTTGGCGGACGGTACCCAAGGTGGAAGGGGCAATTTCCACGCTAGCTAAGAGGACCACTATTCCCATAGAAGATAGTTGTTCCTTTAAGGATCCTATGGACAAGAAATTAGAGGGGTTACTCAAGAAAATGTATGTACACCAGGGTTTACAATTGCTACCATCACTAGTGCGGCAGCATACTGGTTTGATGCGTTGTCTGATTCTATTCGGACAGACACTCCCCTCAAAAAGGTCCAGGATAGGATCAAAGCCCTTAAGTTGGCCAATTCCTTTATTACGGATGCTTCCCTACAGGTTATTAAACTGGGAGCAAAGATTTCCGGTTTTGCTGTACTGGCCCGCAGAGCTTTATGGTTAAAATCTTGGTCTGCGGATGTGTCATCTAAGTCTAAGCTTTTGGCTATCCCTTACAAGGGAAAGGCCTTGTTTGGGCCGGGTTTGACGGAAATAATTTCTGACATTATGGGAGGAAAGGGCCATTTCCTCCCTCAGGACAAGAGGAATAAGCAGAAGGGACGTCAGAGTAATTTTCGTTCCTTTCGAAACTTCAAGAGTAAGCCTTCCTCTCCTTCTTCCAAGCAGGAAAAGTCCAAGCCTTCCTGGAGGCCAAACCAATCTTGGAACATAGGAAAACAATCCAAGAAGCCCGCTATTGACTCAAAAGCAGCATGAAGGGCCTGCCCCCGATCCGGGACCGGATCTTGTAGGGGGCAGACTTTCCTTCTTCGCTCAGGCTTGGGATGTTCAGGATCCCTGGGCGGTGGACATCGTGTCCCAGGGATACAAGCTAGAGTTCAAGACTTTTCCTCCCAGGGGCAGGTTTCTGCTTTCAAGATTAACTGTAGACCAGATAAAAAGAGAGGTGTTCGGGACCTTTCCGACCAGGGAGTAATAGTTCCTGTCCGAATGCAGGAACAGGGTCTGGGGTTCTACTCCAATCTGTTTGTGGCTCCCAAAAAAGAGGTAACCTTCAGACCAATTTTAGATCTCAAAAGTCTAAACAAAGTCCTCAGAGTACCGTCCTTCAAGATGAAAACTATTTGCTCTATTCTTCCCTTGGTTCAAGAGGCTCAATTTATGACAACGGTAGATTTAAAAGACGCGTACCTGCATGTTCCCATCCACAGGGATCATCACAAGTTTCTGAGGTTTGCATTTCTAGACAAACACTTCCAGTTTGTGGCTCTTCCATTCGGCCTTGCCACAGCTCCCAGAATTTTCCTCAAAGGTCCTGGGATCTCTGTTGGCGGTGCTCCGATTGTGGGGCATTGCAGTGGCACCTTATCTGGACGACATTCTGGTTCAGGCACCATCCTTTCAACAAGCAAATTCCCACACGGAAATGTTATCCTTCCTGCGATCTCATGGATGGAAGATGAATTTGGAAAAAAGTTCCTTAGTTCCAACTACAAGGGTAGTTTTATTGGGAACCATAATAGATTCCTTATCAATGAAAATTTTTCTGACAGAAGTCAGGAAATCAAAGATTTTTTATTCCTGTCTAGCACTTCAGTCCTCTCCTCGGCCATCAGTGGCTCAATGTATGGAGGTAATCGGTCTGATGGTAGCAGCCATAGACATCATCCCGTTTGCCCGTTTCCATCTCAGGCCTCTGCAGTTATGCATGCTCAGGCAGTGGAATGGAGATTATGCGGATCTATCTCCACGATTACATCTGGAGCAGGAGACAAGGAATTCTCTTCTTTGGTGTTTGTCTCAGGATCATCTCTCCCAGGGAACCTGCTTCCGCAGACCCACCTGGGTGATTGTGACAATGGACGCCAGCCTACTGGGATGGGGAGCAGTCTGGGGCTCTCTAAAAGCTCAGGGGACATGGACTCGGTCTGAGTCTGTTTTACCCATAAACATTCTGGAGCTGAGAGCAATCTTCAATGCTCTTCTGGCCTGGCCTCAGTTAGCTTTGGCTCGGTTTATCAGGTTCCAGTCGGACAACAAACTTCAGTGGCTTACATCAACCATCAGGGGGGAACTCAGAGTTTCTTGGCCATGGCAGAGGTAGCCAAGATAATTCAGTGGGCGGAGTCCCACGACTGCTGCCTGTTGGCGATCCACATCCCAGGAGTGGACAACTGGGAAGCAGATTTTCTGAGCAGACAGACCTTTCACCTGGGGGAGTGGGAACTCCATCCGGAAGTGTTTTACAGCTTGATTCTCAAATGGGGACAGCCGGAGCTGGATCTCATGGCATCTTGGCAGAATGACAAGTTTCCAAGGTAAGGGGTCGAGGTCAAGGGATCCTCAGGCGGTACTGATAGACGCTCTGGTGGTACCTAGTAATTTCAGTCTTGAATACCTCATAGCGCCGGCGTGGCCTCGCAGGATCTGGTATGCAGACCTGGTGGAGATGTCATCTCTTCCACCTTGGAGACTTCCATTGAGGAAGGACCTTCTACTTCAAGGCTTCATCCAAATCTAGTTTCACTGAAGCTGACTGCTTCAGAGAACACCTAATTTTATCTAAGCGTGGATTTTCAGAGTCGGTCATTGAGACCATGATTCAGGCTCGTAAGCCTGTGACTAGAAAGATTTACCATAAGATATGATGTAAATATTGGCAATGGTGTGAATCCAAAGGCTACTCATGGAGTAGAGTTCTGATTCCTAGAATTTTGTCATTTCTCCAAGAGGGTTTGGAGAAGGGTTTATCGGCAAGCTCCCTAAAGGGTAAAATATCTGCCTTGTCTATTTTGTTACATATACGTCTGGCGGATGTACCAGACGTGCAATCGTTCTGTCAGGCCTTGGTCAGAATCAGGCCTGTGTTTAAGCCGGTTACTCCTCCCTGGAGTCTTAATCTAGTTCTTAAAGTTCTTCAACAGGCTCCGTTTGAGCCTATGCATTCCTTAGATATTAAGTTATCTTGGAAGGTTTTCTTTCTTGTTGCTATTTTGTCTGCTTGTAGAGTTTCAGAGCTCTCAGCATTACAGTACGAGTCTCCTTACCTTATTTTTCATTCTGATAAGTTAGTTTTGCGTACTAAGTTAGGGTTTCTCCCTAAAGTGGAATCAGGAGGAGAGTCTCCTACCAATAAACATTCTGGAATTGAGAGCAGTTCTCAATGCCCTTCTGGCTTGGCCCCAGTTGACAACTCGGGGGTTCATCAGGTTTCAGTCGAACAACATCACGACTGTAGCTTACATCAACCATCAGGGAGGGACAAGAAGCTCCCTAGCAATGATGGAAGTATCAAAGATAATTCGCTGAGCAGAGTCTCACTCTTGCCACCTGTCAGCAATCCACATCCCGGGAGTGGAGAACTGGGAGGCGGATTTTTTAAGTCGTCAGACTTTTCATCCGGGGGAGTGGGAACTTCATCCGGAGGTCTTTGCCCAAATACTTCGACATTGGGGCAAACCAGAGAAAGATCTCATGGCGTCTCGACAGAACGCCAAGCTTCCTCGTTACGGGTCCAGATCCAGGGATCCGGGAGCGGTCCTGATAGATGCCTTGACAGCACCTTGGACCTTCAGGATGGCTTATGTGTTTCCACCCTTCCCGATGCTTCCTCGATTGATTGCCAGAATCAAACAGGAGAGAGCATCAGTGATTACCTCCCTCAAAACAAGTTTTGAAGACCCCTGAGTTCTGTAGAGATGAACCGGATCATGCAGGAAATACAATGAGCTTCTGACTGAATTTTTTGATGCGTAGCAAAAGCGCCAAAAAAGGCCCCTCCCCCTCACACACAACAGTGAGAGAGATCAGTAAACTGTCATAAATTAAATAAAACAACTGCCAAGTGGAAAAAAATAGTGCCCAAAATATTTTATTCACCCAGTACCTCAGAAAATGAAACGATTTTACATGCCAGCAAAAAACGTTTAACATAAATTAAGTGTTATTAAAAAGCCTGTTGCTAGTCCCTGCAAATTAGGCTAAAGTCTTATGCACACAGTATAATTCCAGTGAAGTGCCATTCCCCAGAATACTGAAGTGTAAAATATACATACATGACAGCCTGATACCAGTTGCTGCTACTGCATTTAAGGCTGAGTTTACATTATATCGGTATGGCAGAATTTTCTCATCAATTCCATTGTCAGAAAATAATAAGCTGCTACATACCTCTTTGCAGATTAATCTGCCCGCTGTCCCCTGATCTGAAGTTTACCTCTCCTCAGATGGCCGAGAAACAGCAATATGATCTTAACTACTCCGGCTAAAATCATAGTAAAAACTCAGGTAGATTCGTCTTCAAATTCTACCAGAGAAGGAATAACACACTCCGGTGCTATTATAAAATAACAAACTTTTGATTGAAGGTATAAAACTAAGTATAATCACCACAGTCCTCTCACACATCCTATCTAGTCGTTGGGTGCAAGAGAATGACTGGAGGTGACGTAGAGGGGAGGAGCTATATGGCAGCTCTGCTGGGTGAATCCTCTTGCACTTCCTGTTGGGGAGTAGTAATATCCCAGAAGTAATGATGACCCGTGGACTGATCACACTTAACAGGAGACAAAAAATTTTTTCTCTTATTTCGATAAAGCATACCATTTTAAATAACTTTCCAATTTACTCCTATTATAACATTTTCTTAGTTTTCTAGTTTTCCTATGTTAAAAAGCAGGAAGGTAAGTTCAGGAGTGTGCCTTCTACTGATCTAGATATCTCTTCAACAAAGAATAACAAGTGAACAAAGAAAATTTGATAATAGACATAAATTGGAAACTTTTTTTGAAATTGTATACTCTTGTCTGAATCATGCTAGAAAAAAATTTGTGTTTCATGTCCCTTTAAACAGCTCTCACTTTAGTATTAAATGTGTGCTTTATCCCATACTGCCAAGAGAGGCAAAGTATGTAACATAGGATTTCTAAATGCTGCAAATTGCCTAAACCAGTTACATGATTTGCAACATTTGCAGGTTACAGAATTTGTTTTTTGACCTCCTATGGGGAGTGTGAAAAGCAGAATTTTACACAAAACCTAGAGATGGTTAATGTATTAAACAATAGTGAATCTCTTTCTTTAAAGTTGTAACATTAAACCAATGCAGTATGGTGCAAGCCCCATTGGGCACTCTCTCTTACTCTTGAAATAGCATTTGATGCATAAAGGAAAGGCTTAAAAGGTATTTATTGCTGATAAAAAAAAGTCCCAGATTTTTATTTGCTACATATTTTATAGAGCTATCCTTCACAATGTCACGTGTTGCATCATGGTAGTGGCACCCAGTGTTTTTATGTGGTCCACCCATAGAACTAATCAGTGTAGGTGACTGCTGAAGCAGAGAAACACTTTGCTCTTTGGATCTTTACAGCGTGTACGAATAGGGTGCAGTGTATGTGCTTCTGTGTCTGTGTGTATATGTAGGTGTGTGACACCTGAACAAACAAAGCTCACTTGCTCAAGTATTCCTCATTATGTTTACTAGAATATTTTTTTGTTTTAGTTAAGATTATTTACCACATTGGGTCACTTCATTTAAAGAAGTGTTAGAACAGCAGTATTATTTCTACACTTGGATTTGGCAACATACAGTACTACGTATATACCATAGGTGAGAAACCAAAAGGCCTACAGGTTTGTAAAACAACCCAAAAGACAAAAAGTAAATATGGAGTTAAGCATATGTTTGTGATACAGAGTTGTATGGGCTGTCCATTTAAGCCAGAGAGCAATATGTCACTGGGGTTCAGTTGTGTACAAACATACATATTCTGTTAAACTCTAAATCAGTTTTAACAGCTCAGCTAACAACGTGTTTACATGCAAAAAATATTTTTTTAATGTTTATATTTAATGTAAGCAGGTAAAGAGCAGGGTTTTCCTCCTCCTTTATGAATAAAAATCATTTTTATTTAATTTAGTATATTTTATGTACATTATATGGCCAAATGTATGTGACACCCCTACTAATTCTTCAGGTGTTTCAACCACACCTGTTGCTAATAGGTGCATAAAATTCAGCACATAACCATAAACTCTCCATAGACAAACATTGGCAGTACAATGGGTCGTACTGAAGAGCTTGTTTAAACGTGGCTCTGTTATAGAATGTCACTATTGCCACAAATAAGTTAATGAAATGTCTGCTATTGTTATGAAGTGGAAGCATCTAGGAGCAACAGCCCAGCACAAACTGGTAGCCCATGTAAACTTACACGATGGGGCCATCAAGTGCTTAAAGGGACAGTATACACTCATTTTCATATAACTGCATGTATAGACACTACTATAAAGAATAAGATGCACAGATACGGATACAAAAATCCAGTATAAAACTGTTTAATACCTTACTTAGAAGCTCTCAGTTTAGCTCTGTTGAAAAGGTAGCTGGAAAACACACTGCAAGTGGGAAATAAGACACTCCCCCTCCCCCTTCTTTTGCATATGAAAAGACCCTTTACACAAACAGGAGCAAGCTGGAGTAGGTAGCCGTCGGTATTCTCATAAAACTTTGGGGCTTGGTTAGGAGTCTGAAAATCAGAGCAATGTTATTTAAAAATAAGCAAAACTATACATTTAAAAAAAAAGAAAAAAACTTTATGGGCTATATAAATAGATCTACAAAACATTTATGCAAAGAAAAAATGAGTGTATAAAGTCCCCATGTAGCACATAGAAAAAAGAAAAAAAACTGTTGCATCACACACTGCAGCGTTCCAAACTGCACATTAAAGCAACATCAGCACAAGAACTGTATTGAGAGCCTCATGAAATGTATTTCAATGGCCAGGCAGCTGTACACAAGCTTCACATCAACATGTGCAATGCCAAGCGTCAGCTGGAGTGGTGTGAAGGAAACCGCCACTGGACTCTGCAGCAGTGGAAAAGCGAGATTTGTAGCGATGAATCTCACTTCACTGTCTGGTAGTCTGATGGAAAAATCAGGGTGTGGCAGATGCCAGGAGAATGCTACCTATCAGAATGCATAGTGCCTACTGTAAAGATTGGTGGAGAAGGGATAAAGGTCTGGCGCTGTTTTTCAAGGTTTGAGCTAGTTCCCTTAGTTATGGGTCATATTAAAAAGGGACATATAGGGTCTATTTGATTTTTTTTTTTTTTTAAAAAGATAGATAAACGCCTTTACTACCCATTCCCAAGTTTTGCACAACCAACATTGTTATATTAATATACTTTATAACCTCTAAATCTCTGTCTGTTTCTAAGCCCTTGCAGGCCACCTCTTACCTCAGTGCATTTTATTAGCTTTTCACATGCAGTGCTAGTTTATGTGTGCGCAATATAGATATCACTGTGCTCACTCCCGTGGAGTTATGCAGGAACTAGCACTAATTGGCTAAAATGCAAGTTTGTAAAATGTTCTAAGATAAGGGGGCAGTCTACAGAGGCTTAGATACAAGGTAATCACAGAGGTAAAAGTATATTAATATAACAGTGTAGGTTATGCATAAGGAATTATCTACCTTTTTAAACAATAAAAAAAAAATTCAACTAGACTGTCCCTTTATTACTAAAGTATACAAAGACATTTTATACAATTGGCTGCTTCCAACTTTTATGGCAACAGTTTGGGGGAAGGCCTTTTCTGGGTCCAGCATGACTGTGCCCCTGTGTACTAAGTACAGTCCATGAAGACATGGTTTGACCAGTTTGATGCGGAGGAACTCAAGTGGCCTGCACAAAGCGCTGACCTCAATGTTTGGGATGAATTGGAACGCAGACTGACAGTCAGACCTTCTTGTCCAACATCATTGCCTGAGCTTGTAAATGCTCTTTTGGATAAATGGGCACAAATTCCCTCAGACAAACTCCAAAATCCTATGGAAGGCCTTCCCAGAAGAGTGACAGCTGTTATACACACAAAGAGGTGTTGACATATTAATGCCCATGGTTTTGTAATGGAATGCCAACAAGTTCATATAGGTGTGATAGTCAGTTGTCCATATACACTATATGGCCAGAAGTATCTGTCTTAACCTGTGTCATTATGTAGCCCAACATATATATCCAGTGATGAAGATTTAATTTATTTTGTATTAATGACTCACAAGAAAACTGAAAGGCCAGTAAGAAATAATCAAGTTTGGTACCAGCAGTCCCATCAAGAATATGTATTTTTAAAAATAAAAAAGGGCAGCTGAAAATTTTAAAAATCATTAAAAATAGAAAGAAATACCCCCAAATATTTTTTTAGCTGACAAGTGACCCATAATAGAGACACTACACACGTACCACTTTTTCCTTCGAACGTAGAACTCCAAGCTTCCCGAACCGGACATGGAAAGGTGAGCACAGGTAGGTGCCATCCTGCTGACGGACCACAATGACATCAATGCAGCCGGATAGGGTAGCCTGGTTAATACCTTTGTACAGGTCCCTCACTGTAACCAGAAACTGCCCTACATAGTTCATAGTCTGGAACTGGAGAAACAGAAAAAGATTAAGTACAATCAATACATTTATCTGCTGCTATTTCTTAAGTTTAAGTGAAAATAAGTAAAACAATCAAAGAATTATAGATAGTTGTTAGGTTAAATACAAGGAAATCAGGAGATTTAAAAGAAAATAAAGATTTGACAAATTAAATGAAAATAAGAGAATGCTAAATTACATAAATGCAGTAGAATCAAGAATCAAGTTCCCAGTTGAGTCAGAAAAACCATAAATATTGTTTGAGGAGGCCTGAGCAAGGTAGGGAAAGTGCTCACACAGGGCCCAACTCCAATCCATCAGAAAAAATGTTCAGGGTCCGGGGAGGGTTAAAAACTGTGCAAAACATAATATACAAGATAACAACAAGTCTTAAGGGGGTTCCCACCACTATATCACTAAAAGGAAAGTTAAAGTTTAAGCACATTTTTTTTAACCCCTTGTTTTAAACTCCTTCTTTAAAATAAAGCCTCTATACAAGTTTTAATAGCCAGGTGATCACTGTGGTAATAGTGACCACCTACCATTAATAATGTCCATTTATTTGCATAGAAGCACATGGGAGTCCCATGTGCAAAGCAAAGTTACAAAACTATACTGAAAAGACCTTAATTATATGAGGATAACCCTTCCTTTTTACTATAGAGTTTAGACAAAAAAAAAAAAAAAAAAAACGTGCACTACTTATTTATATTGTGTGTGGGTTTCTCACTGAAAAATGGCAAAACATCTCAGCAAAGGGGCAGAAATAGTTCAGTATATACAGGGTTCATTTCCACACTCAAGGGTCACTCAAGTCAAAATTAAACTTTCATGATTCAGATAGAGCAGACAATTTAACAACTTTCCAATTCCCTTCCATTAACAAAATGAGCAGTCTTTTTATATGCACGCTTTCTCCTGCTGAGCATCTGCAAGCATTCACAGAATATATGTTTATGCATTTTTGATTGGCTAATGGCTGTCACATGATGCAGGAGGAGTGGAAATAGACATAACTGACATTTTTCAGAAAAAATAAATAAATCTACTACTAATTTTAAAGGGACAGTAAAGTCAAAATTAAACTTTCTTGATTCAGAGATAGCATGCAATTTTAAACAACTTTCAAATTGACTTCTGTTAACAAATTTGCTTTGTTCGCTTTCTATCTTTTATTGAAGAGTAAAAGTAGGTAGGCTCGTAAGTGCTGAGGAGGGTGCACGTGTCTTTAGTACTCTATAGCAGCAGTATTTTGCCACATTATTTGTAGCTTTCTTATACAATGTTGCAAACCACTGCTGCCATAGAGTACTTAAGACACGTGTACACTCCTGAGCTCTTATGAGCCTACCTAGTTTTACTCTTCAATAAAAGATACCAATAGAAGGAAGCAAATTTGGAAACAGAAGTAAATTGGAAAGTTGTTTAAAAACAGAATTTATGCTTACCTGATAAATTACTTTCTCCAACGGTGTATCCGGTCCACGGCGTCATCCATAACTTGTGGGGAATATTCTCTTCCCCAACAGGAAATGGCAAAGAGCACAGCAAAAGCTGTCCATATAGTCCCTCCTAGGCTTCGCCCACCCCAGTCATTCGACCGACGGACAGGAGAAAAAAAACAGGAGAAACTATAGGGTGCCGTGGTGACTGTAGTTAAAGAAAGAAATTCATCAAACCTGATTAAAAAACCAGGGCGGGCCGTGGACCGGACACACCGTTGGAGAAAGTAATTTATCAGGTAAGCATAAATTCTGTTTTCTCCAACATTGGTGTGTCCGGTCCACGGCGTCATCCATAACTTGTGGGAACCAATACCAAAGCTTTAGGACACGGATGAAGGGAGGGAGCCAATCAGGTTACCTAAATGGAAGGCACCACGGCTTGCAAAACCTTTCTCCCAAAAATAGCCTCCGAAGAAGCAAAAGTATCAAATTTGTAGAATTTGGCAAAAGTGTGCAGGGAAGACCAAGTCGCTGCCTTACATATCTGATCAACAGAAGCCTCGTTTTTGAAGGCCCATGTGGAAGCCACAGCCCTAGTAGAGTGAGCTGTGATGCGTTAAGGAGGCTGCCGTCCGGCAGTCTCGTAAGCCAATCGGATGATGCTTTTCAGCCAAAAGGAAAGAGAGGTAGCAGTAGCTTTTTGACCTCTCCTCTTGCCAGAATAAACGACAAACAGAGAAGACGTTTGTCTGAAATCCTTTGTTGCTTCTAAATAGAACTTTAAAGCACGAACTACATCTAAATTGTGTAACAAACGTTCCTTCTTTGAAACTGGATTCGGACACAAAGAAGGCACAACTATTTCCTGGTTAATATTCTTGTTGGAAACAACCTTTGGAAGGAAACCAGGTTTAGTACGCAAAACAACCTTATCTGAATGGAACACCAGATAGGGCGGATTACACTGCAAAGCAGATAACTCAGAAACTCTTCTAGCAGAAGAAATAGCAACCAAAAACAGAACTTTCCAAGATAATATCTTGATATCTATGGAATGTAGAGGTTCAAACAGAACCCCTTAAAGAACTGAAAGAACTAAATTCAGACTCCAGGGAGGAGTCAAAGGTCTGTAAACAGGCTTGATCCTGACCAAAGCCTGAACAAAAGCTTGAACATCAGGCACAGCTGCCAGTTGTTTGTGTAATAAGACAGATAAAGCAGAAATCTGTCCCTTTAGAGAACTCGCTGATAATCCCTTATCCAAACCTTCTTGGAGAAAGGAAAGGATCCTAGGAATTTTGATCTTACTCCATGAGAATCCCTTGGATTCACACCAACAGATATATCTTTTCCATATTTTATGGTAAATCTTTCTAGTTACAGGTTTTCTGGCTTGTATCAGAGTATCTATTACAGAATCCGAAAACCCACGCTTAGATAAAATCAAGCGTTCAATTTCCAAGCCGTTAGTTGAAGGGAAACTAGATTTGGATGTTCGAATGGACCTTGTACTAGAAGATCCTGTCTCAAAGGTAGCTTCCATGGTGGAGCCGATGACATATTCACCAGGTCTGCATACCAAGTCCTGCGTGGCCACGCAGGAGCTATCAAGATCACCGATGCCCTCTCCTGCTTGATCCTGGCTACCAGCCTGGGAATGAGAGGAAACGGTGGAAACACATAAGCTAGGTTGAAGGTCCAAGGCGCTACTAATGCATCCACTAGTCGCCTTGGGATCCCTGGATCTGGACCCGTAGCAAGGAACCTTGAAGTTCTGACGAGACGCCATCAGATCCATGTCTGGAATGCCCCATAATTGAGTCAACTGGGCAAAAATCTCCGGGTGGAGTTCCCACTCCCCCGGATGGAATGTCTGACGACTCAGATAATCCGCCTCCCAGTTTTCCACTCCTGGGATGTGGATCGCAGATAGGTGGCAGGAATGATCCTCCGCCCATTTTATGATTTTGGTCACTTCTCTCATCGCCAGGGAACTCCTTGTTCCCCCCTGATGGTTGATGTAAGCAACAGTCGTCATGTTGTCTGATTGGAATCTTATGAATCTGGCCTTTGCTAGTTGAGGCCAAGCCCTGAGAGTATTGAATATCGCTCTCAGTTCCAGAATGTTTATCGGGAAAAGAGACTCTTCCCGAGACCATAGCCCCTGAGCTTTCAGGGGGTCCCAGACCGCGCCCCAGCCCACTAGATTGGCGTCCATCGTGACGATGACCCACTCTGGTCTGCGGAAACTCATTCCCTGGGACAGGTGGTCCTGGGTTAGCCACCAACGGAGTGAGTCTCTGGTCTTCTGATCTACTTGAATCACTGGAGACAAGTCTGTATAGTCCCCATTCCACTGTTTCAGCATGCACAGTTGTAATGGTCTTAGATGAATTCGTGCAAAAGGAACTATGTCCATTGCTGCAACCATCAACCCTACTACTTCCATGCACTGAGCTATGGAAGGACGTGGAAGTACTAGGGGTCTCCTGCGTGGGCAAAACTGGTGTAGACACAGAAGGAGATTATGTAGAACTATGTCTATTCCCTTCATCTGATGAATCATCTTGGGCAACTTTACTATCTGTGGCAGTACTGTCCTTACTTTGTTTGGACGCTATGGCACAATTATCACACAATTTTGAAGGGGGAGACACATTGGCTTCCATACATACAGAACATAGTTTATCTGAAGGTACAGACATGTTAAACAGGCTTAAACTTGTCAATAAAGTACAAAAACCGTTTTAAAACAAAACCGTTACTGTCTCTTTAAATTTTAAACAGGGCACACTTTATTACTGAATATGTGAAAAACTATGAAGGAATTGTTCAAATTTAACCAAATTTTCACCACAGTGTCTTAAAGCATTCAAAGCATTGCAGACCTTTAACCCTTAAAATGAGGAAACCGGAGTCGGTTACAGTTTTAACCCCTCTACAGTCCCAGCTACAGCCTTTGCTGCGACTTTACGATACCAAATGAAGCCTTCTAGGAACCTTTTCAACTACTTTCAGACCCACACACATGCAGCTGCATGTCCTGCTCTCAAAAGTAACTGCGCAATAATGGCGCGAAAATGAGGCTCAGCCTACTACAGGGAAGGCCCTTCCTGACTGGAAAGGTGTCTAAACCAGTGCCTGACGTAAAAAAACGTTCCCCAAAGTTTATAAAGTGTGAATTTCAACATCAAGCTGTATAAAATGCCCAAATAAAGCAATCGATCTAGCCCATAAAAGTGTCTACCAGTTTTATAGCCCATATTAAGCCCTTTATTCTGTTTGAGACTAAGAAAATGGCTTACCGGTCCCCATGAGGGGAAATGACAGACTTCCAGCATTACACAGTCTTGTTAGAAATATGGCTAGTCATACCTTAAGCAGAAAAGTCTGCCAACTGTTTCCCCCAACTGAAGTTATTTCATCTCAACAGTCCTATGTGGAAACAGCAAACGATTTTAGTTACTGCTACTAAAATCATATTCCTCTCACAAACAGAACTCTTCATCTTTTTCTGTTTCAGAGTAAATAGTACATACCAGCACTATTTTAAAATAACAAACTCTTGATAGTAGAATAAAAAACTACAACTAAACACCACATACTCTTCACCATCTCCGTGGAGATGCTGCCTGTGCAACGGCAAAGAGAATGACTGGGGTGGGCGGAGCCTAGGAGGGACTATATGGACAGCTTTTGCTGTGCTCTTTGCCATTTCCTGTTGGGGAAGAGAATATTCCCCACAAGTTATGGATGACGCCATGGACCGGACACACCAATGTTGGAGAAATTGCATGCTCTCTCTGAATCATGAACGTTTAAATTTTGACTTTACTGTCCCTTTAAGTTCAGACTAAGTAAAATGACATTGTCTTTTTATCATGCATGTGTTGATTATGCAAATCTATTGTATTTATTAGTCCTTAAAATGGACATTATAAGCAGTATTTTTTTTACTACAATTGTGCAGCATGTGCACAATAATTTACTTTTATGATATGCTCACTTTCTGAAAAAATAAAGATATACATATTTGTAAAACTCCGCAAAGTCCATAGTTGATATCTTCAAGACCTCCTTCCTGGCACTAATTGTTATTTTCTTTAATCAAAAACCACTTGATCTTGCTGTTCTTTTGCATGTAGTGCGCTCCTGCACTGAATAACAGCTTTAACCAGCATGGAAGCACTGAAGTGAACAGTGCGAATGGGCAGCTAGTGATTGAATAACCTTATCTACGAAATAACCTTTTTTTCCTCTTCAAGTCGGTTTTTAAAAAAGTAAAGAGAGCCTGGTGATATCAGAAATGGGCTTTGCATGTTTATTTTTTATACGGCGAGCATAGAATTGACGTAACCAATTGTGCACAATTGTAGTGGTGGGGGGGGGGGCGGGGGAATCATAATTTACTGTCCCTTTAAGTCCATAAGCAAACGGACTGGCATTCTGATAGAATGGAATGAGAGTCTTTGTGAAGAAACCTGTTTCTTACAAAGTTAATAATAATAATTAAAAAAAAAAAGTTAATTTCATAGATAAATTATTAAAATTACACACAGATGTACTTAATATTGCTGTAGTATAAAACCAGCAATCTATATATGTACATGGGTGCATTTCAATGTTAAATAGAAGCATTTTACAATATACTTCTTTATTACTGCTTTTCAGTGGCATACACACATATGCTTTGAAGGCCCATGTACCAGTACCAGCATTCATACAATAGCTTGTATGACACAAATTAAGTTACCCTGATACAATACTCATGCAAGGTCTTTAAGCAAGCATGGTGTTAAAATGCTAATGATCTAGTCTCATGTAGCATATGTGCGTATACTGCTGAAACAGCTATCACTTTTACTAGAAGCATTTTTGAATATGGAACTATATTGCAAAATGCCTCTATATAAAAACTCAAACAAACCCATGCACGTTTAAATGTTGATATTTCTATAATTTTCAGGTTATACATATTTACTCTTTCAGTTCAATTGTGATAAAAACAGGATTTCCCCAAATAACCCATTGTTTCCTACTGAATGACCTCTGGTTAAAGGGACACTGAACCCAAATGTTTTCTTTCGTGATTCAGATAGAGCATGACATTTTAAGCAACTTTCTAATTTACTTCTATTATCAATTTTTCTTCATTCTCTTGCTATCTTTATTTGAAAAAGAAGACATCTAAGGGTTTTTTTGGTTCAGTACTCTGGACAGCACTTTTTTATTGGTGGATGAATTTATCCACCAATCAGCAAGAACAACCCAGGTAGTTCACAAAAAATGGGGCGGCATCTAAACTTACATTCTTGCATTTCAAATAAAGATACCAAGAGAATAAAGAAAAATGTATAATAGGAGTAAATTAGAAAGTTGCTTAAAATGTTATGCTCTACCTGAATCACAATAGAAAAAATTTGGGTTCACTGCCCCTTTAACCCCTTAATGACAACTGACATACCAGGTACGTCATGCAAACAGTTAATGACAATAAATGTACCTGGTACGTCAGTTGTCTAACAGAGTGCTGGAAGCGATCACAATCGCTTCCAGCAGCCCTCAGGGTATTGCAGTGATGCCTCGATATGGAGGCATCCTGCAATACCTTTTTACAAGCCTCCGATGCAGAGAGAGCCACTCTGTGGCCCTCTCTGCACCGGTAGCGATGGTGCTGTTTGTTGGTGGGTGGGTGGGACGGACGGACGGACTGTAGCAGGGAGGCAGGTTGGCGGCCCATTGCTACCCGGCATCCGGTGCCGGAAGCATGTGGGGGGGCCTGCAGGGGCGCGCGCGCATGCTTTAGCCACCGACACCAATGAGATCATTAGAGGGAGAGGGGGAAAAAGTTAAATAAAAACAGAATTTATGCTAACCTGATAAATTACTTTCTCCAACGGTGTGTCCGGTCCACGGCGTCATCCTTACTTGTGGGATATCTCTTCCCCAACAGGAAATGGCAAAGAGTCCCAGCAAAGCTGGCCATATAGTCCCTCCTAGGCTCCGCCCACCCCAGTCATTCGACCGACGGACAGGAGGAAATATATATAGGAGAAACCATATGGTACCGTGGTGACTGTAGTTAGAGAAAATAATTCATCAGACCTGATTAAAAAACCAGGGCGGGCCGTGGACCGGACACACCGTTGGAGAAAGTAATTTATCAGGTAAGCATAAATTCTGTTTTCTCCAACATTGGTGTGTCCGGTCCATGGCGTCATCCTTACTTGTGGGAACCAATACCAAAGCTTTAGGACACGGATGAAGGGAGGGAGCAAATCAGGTTACCTAAACGGAAGGCACCACAGCTTGCAAAACCTTTCTCCCAAAAATAGCCTCCGAAGAAGCAAAAGTATCAAATTTGTAAAATTTGGCAAAAGTGTGCAGTGAAGACCAAGTCGCTGCCTTACAAATCTGGTCAACAGAAGCCTCGTTCTTGAAGGCCCATGTGGAAGCTACAGCCCTAGTGGAGTGAGCTGTGATTCTTTCAGGAGGCTGCCGTCCGGATTCTGGAAACTGGATTCGGACATAAAGAAGGTACAACTATCTCCTGGTTAATATTTTTGTTAGAAACAACCTTAGAAAGAAAACCAGGCTTAGTACGCAAAACCACCTTATCTGCATGGAACACCAGATAGGGCGGAGAACACTGCAGAGCAGATAACTCTGAAACTCTTCTAGCAGAAGAAATTGCAACCAAAAACAAAACTTTCCAAGATAGTAACTTAATATCTATGGAATGTAAAGGTTCAAACGGAACCCCTTGAAGAACTGAAAGAACTAGATTTAGACTCCAGGGAGGAGTCAAAGGTCTGTAAACAGGCTTGATCCTAACCAGAGCCTGAACAAATGCTTGAACATCTGGCACGGCTGCCAGTCTTTTGTGTAGTAAGACAGATAAAGCAGAGATCTGTCCCTTTAGAGAACTTGCAGATAATCCTTTCTCCAAACCTTCTTGTAGAAAGGAGAGAATCTTAGGAATTTTTATCTTATTCCATGGGAATCCTTTGGATTCACACCAACAGATATATCTTTTCCATATTTTATGGTAAATCTTTCTAGTTACCGGTTTTCTGGCCTGAACCAGAGTATCTATCACAGAATCTGAAAACCCACGCTTCGATAGAATCAAGCATTCAATCTCTAAGCCGTCAGCTGGAGGGAGACCAGATTTGGATGTTCGAATGGACCCTGAACAAGAAGATCCTGTCTCAAAGGTAGCTTCCATGGTGGAACCGATGACATATTCACCAGGTCTGCATACCAAGTCCTGCGTGGCCACGCAGGAGCTAACAAGATCACCGAGGCCCTCTCCTGATTGATCCTGGCTACCAGCCTGGGAATGAGAGGAAACGGTGGAAATACATAAGCTAGGTTGAAGGTCCAAGGTGCTACTAGTGCATCTACTAGAGTCACCTTGGGATCCCTGGATCTGGACCCGTAGCAAGGAACCTTGAAGTTCTGATGAGACGCCATCAGATCCATGTCTGGAATGCCCCATAATTGAGTTATTTGGGCAAAGATCTCCGGATGGAGTTCCCACTCCCCCGGATGGAATGTCTGACGACTCAGAAAATCCGCCTCCCAGTTTTCCACACCTGGGATGTGGATCGCAGACAGGTGGCAGGAGTGATCCTCCGCCCATTGAATTATTTTGGTCACTTCTTTCATCGCCAGGGAACTCCTTGTTCCCCCCTGATGATTGATATACGCAACGGTCGTCATGTTGTCTGATTGGAACCTTATGAATCTGGCCTTTGCTAGTTGAGGCCAAGCCCTGAGAGCATTGAATATCGCTCTCAGTTCCAGAATGTTTATCGGGAGAAGAGACTCTTCCCGAGACCATAGACCCTGAGCTTTCAGGGATTCCCAGACCGCGCCCCAGCCCACTAGACTGGCGTCGGTCGTGACAATGACCCACTCTGGTCTGCGGAAGCTCATTCCCTGGGACAGATGGTCCAGGGTCAGCCACCAACGGAGTGAATCTCTGGTCTTCTGATCTACTTGAATCATTGGAGACAAGTCTGTATAGTCCCCATTCCACTGTTTGAGCATGCACAGTTGTAATGGTCTTAGATGAATTCGTGCAAAAGGAACTATGTCCATTGCTGCAACCATCAACCCTACTACTTCCATGCACTGCGCTATGGAAGGACGAGGAACAGAATGAAGAACTTGACAAGAGCTTAGAAGTTTTGACTTTCTGACCTCTGTCAGAAAAATCCTCATTTCTAAGGAATCTATTATTGTTCCCAAGAAGGGAACTCTTGTCGACGGAGACAGAGAACTTTTTTCTATGTTCACCTTCCATCCGTGTGATCTGAGAAAGGCCAGAACGATGTTTGTATGAGCCTTTGCTTTTGACAGGGACGACGCTTGTATTAGAATGTCGTCCAAGGAAGGTACTACTGCAATGCCCCTCGGTCTTAGAACCGCTAGAAGGGACCCTAGTACCTTTGTGAAAATCCTTGGAGCAGTGGCTAACCCGAATGGGAGGGCCACAAACTGGTAATGCTTGTCCAGAAGAGCGAACCTTAAGAACTGATGATGTTCTTTGTGGATAGGAATATGTAGGTACGCATCCTTTAGATCCACGGTAGTCATAAATTGACTTTCCTGGATAGTGGGTAGAATCGTTCGAATGGTTTCCATCTTGAACGATGGTACCCTGAGAAATTTGATTAGGATCTTCAAATCCAAAATTGGTCTGAAAGTTCCCTCTTTTTTGGGAACTACGAACAGATTGGAATAAAATCCCATTCCTTGTTCCTTTATTGGAACTGGGTGTATCACTCCCATCTTTAACAGGTCTTCTACACAATGTAAGAACACCTGTCTCTTTATTTGGTTTGAGGATAAGTGAGACATGTGGAACCTTCCCCTTGGGGGTAGTTCCCTGAATTCCAGGAGATAACCCTGAGAAACTATTTCTAGCGCCCAGGGATCCTGAACATCTCTTGCCCAAGCCTGAGCAAAGAGAGAGAGTCTGCCTCCCACTAGATCCGGTACTCCTTCATGCTGTTTTGTTAGTAGCGGCAGGCTTCTTGGCCTGCTTACCCTTGTTCCAGCCTTGCATCGGTTTCCAGGCTGGTTTGGGTTGTGAGGCATTACCCTCTTGCTTAGAGGATGCAGAATTAGAGGCCGGTCCGTTCCTGAAATTGCGAAAGGAACGAAAATTAGAATTATTTTTGGCCTTGAAAGGCCTATCTTGTGGAAGGGCGTGGCCCTTTCCCCCAGTGATGTCTGAAATAATCTCTTTCAATTCTGGTCCAAATAGATTTTTACCTTTGAAAGGGATGTTAAGCAATTTTGTCTTGGATGACACATCCGCTGACCAAGACTTTAGCCAAAGCGCTCTGCGCGCCACGATAGCAAACCCTGAATTTTTCGCCGCTAATCTAGCTAATTGCAAAGCGGCATCTAAAATAAAAGAGTTAGCCAACTTAAGTGCGTGAACTCTGTCCATAACCTCCTCATATGGAGTCTCTCTACTAAGCGAGTTTTCTAGTTCCTCGAACCAGAACCACGCTGCTGTAGTGACAGGAACAATGCACGAAATGGGTTGTAGAAGGTAACCTTGCTGTACAAAAATCTTTTTAAGCAAACCCTCCAATTTTTTATCCATAGGATCTTTGAAAGCACAACTATCTTCGATAGGAATAGTAGTGCGTTTGTTTAGAGTAGAAACTGCCCCCTCGACCTTAGGGACTGTCTGCCATAAGTCCTTTCTGGGGTCGACCATAGGAAATAATTTCTTAAATATATGGGGGGGAACAAAAGGTATGCCGGGCTTTTCCCACTCCTTATTTACTATGTCCGCCACCCGCTTGGGTATAGGAAAAGCGTCGGGGTGCACCGGAACCTCTAGGAACTTGTCCATCTTGCATAATTTCTCTGGAATGACCAAGTTGTCCCAATCATCCAGAGTAGATAACACCTCCTTAAGCAGTGCGCGGAGATGTTCTAATTTAAATTTAAATGTCACAACATCAGGTTCAGCTTGTTGAGAAATTTTTCCTGAATCTGAAATTTCCCCATCTGACAAAACCTCCCTCATGGCCCCTTCAGATTGGTGTGAGGGTATGACAGGACAATTATCATCAGCGCCCTCCTGCTCTTCAGTGTTTAAAACAGAGCAATCGCGCTTCCTCTGATAAGTAGGCATTTTGGATAAAATATTTGCTATGGAGTTATCCATTACAGCCGTTAATTGTTGCATGGTAATAAGCATTGGCGCACTAGATGTACTAGGGGCCTCCTGTGTGGGCAAAACTGGTGTAGACACAGTAGGAGATTATGTAGTATCATGTTTACTCCCCTCATCTGAGGAATCATCTTGGGCAATTTCATTATCTGTGGCAGTACTGTCCTTACTTTGTTTGGACGCTATGGCACAATTATCACATAAATTTAAATGGGGAGACACATTGGCTTTCATACATATAGAACATAGCTTATCCGAAGGCACAGACATGTTAAACAGGCTTAAACTTGTCAACAAAGCACAAAAAACGTTTTAAAACAAAACCGTTACTGTCTCTTTAAATTTTAAACAGAAAACACTTTATTACTGAATATGTGAAAAAGTATGAAGGAATTGTTCAAAAATTACCAAAATTTCACCACAGTGTCTTAAAGCATTAAGAGTATTGCACACCAAATTTCAGAGCTTTTTACCCTTAAAATAACGGAACCGGAGCCGTTTACAAATCTAACCCCTATACAGTCCCAGCTATAGCCTTTGCTGAGACCCAACCAAGCCCAGAGGGGAATACGATACCAATTGACGCCTTCTAGAAGCTTTTCCAGCAAATTTCAGATCCTCACACATGCATCTGCATGCCCTGCTCTCAAAAAACAACTGCGCAGTAATGGCGCGAAAATGAGGCTCAGTCTACAACTAGGAAGGCCCCTGACTGGAAAAGGTGTCTAACATAGTGCCTGCCGTTTAATAAACGTTCCCCAAGTTTATAAATGCGAATTGTCAGCATAAATATGAATAAAATGCCCAAATAAAGCAATCGATTTAGCCCATAAAAATGTCTACCAGTTTTTTAGCCCATATTAAGCCCTTTATTCTGTTTGTTTGACTAAGAAAATGGCTTACCGGTCCCCATGAGGGGAAATGACAGCCTTCCAGCATTACATGGTCTTGTTAGAAATATGGCTAGTCATACCTTAAGCAGAAAAGTCTGCTAACTGTTTCCCCCAACTGAACTTACTTCATCTCAACAGTCCTATGTGGAAACAGCAATCGATTTTAGTTACTGTCTGCTAAAATCATCTTCCTCTCACAAACAGAAATCTTCATCCTTTTCTGTTTCAGAGTAAATAGTACATACCAGCACTATTTTAAAATAACAAACACTTGATAGAAGAATAAAAACTACATTTAAACACCAAAAAACTCTTAACCATCTCCGTGGAGATGTTGCCTGTGCAACGGCAAAGAGAATGACTGGGGTGGGCGGAGCCTAGGAGGGACTATATGGCCAGCTTTGCTGGGACTCTTTGCCATTTCCTGTTGGGGAAGAGATATCCCACAAGTAAGGATGACGCCGTGGACCGGACACACCAATGTTGGAGAAATTAAATATAAAAGGATCTGGGAGGGGGATGAGGGTATTGTGGGGGGGGGGGGGCTGCTACACTACAGAAAAAGTTTAAAAAGGTCAAAAGAAAAAAAAAAACTTTTGTTTTTGGGGGCAAACTTGCCAGTACCCAAGATGGCAGCAATTAGGTAGCTGGGGAGGGTTAGAGAGCTGGGGGGGGGGGGGATCAGGGATCCATCACAGCTAAAATATTTTATTAATTTTTATTAAAAAAAAAAAAAAAAAACCTCCTTTTATTTAGTACTGGCAGACTTTCTGCCAGTACTTAAGATGGCGGGGACAATTGTAGGGTGGGGGAGGGAAGAGAGCTGTTTGGGAGGGATCAGGGGGTGGGATGTGTCAGGTTGGAGGCTGATCTCTACACTAAAGCTAAAATTAACCCTGCAAGCTCCCTACAAGCTACCTAATTAACCCCTTCACTGCTGGGCATAATTCACGTGTGGTGCGCAGCAGCATTTAGCAGCCTTCTAATTACCAAAAAGCAACGCCAAAGCCATATAAGTCTGCTATTTCTGAACAAAGGGGATCCCAGAGAAGCTTTTACAACAATTTGTGCCATAATTGCACAAGCTGTTTGTAAATAATTTCAGTGAGAAACCTAAAATTGTGAAAAATGTAAAGTTTTATTTGCTTGCATTTGGCTGTGAAATGGTGGCATGAAATATACCAAAATTGGCCTGGATCAATACTTGGGGTTGTCTACTACACTACACTAAAGCTAAAATTAACCCAACAAGCTCCCTAATTAACCCCTTCACTGCTGGGCATAAAACACGTGTGGTGCGCAGCAGCATTTAGCGGCCTTCTAATTACCAAAAAGCAAAGCCAAAGCCATATAAGTCTGCTATTTCTGAACAAAGGGGATCCCAGAGAAGCATTTACAACCATTTGTGCCATAATTGCAGTAGTGGTTTGTAAATAATTTCAGTGGGAAACCTAAAGTTTGTGAAAAAGTGAACTTTTTTTTTTATTTGATCACATTTGGCGGTGAAACGGTGGCATGAAATATACAAAAATGGGCATAGATCAATACTTTGGGTTGTCTTCTAAAAAAAAAAAATTATATATATATATATATATATATATATATATATATATATATATATATATATATATATATATATATATATATATATATATATATATATATATATATATATATATATATATATATATATATATATATACATACACACACACACACATGTCAAGGGAAATTCAGGGATTCCTGACAGATATCCGTGTCCCAATGTAACTAGCGCTAATTTTGAAAAAAAGTGGGTTGGAAATAGCACAGTGCTACTTGTATTTATTTCCCTATACCTTGCAAAAAAGCAAAGAAAAAAGGTAAACATTGGTATTTCTAAACTCAGGACAAAATTTTGAAACTATTTAGCATCAGTGATTTTTGGTGGTTGTAGATGTGTAACAGATTTTGGGGGTCAAAGTTAGAAAAAGTGTGGTTTTTTTCCATTTTTTCCTCATATTTTATAATTTTTTTTTATAGTAAATTATAAGATATGAAGAAAATAATGGTATCTTTAGAAAGTCCATTTAATGACGAGAAAAACGGTATATAATATGTGTGGGTACAGTAAATGAGTAAGAAGAAAATTACAGCTAAACACAAACACTGCAGAAATGTAAAAATAGCCTTTGTCCTTAAAGGGACAGTAAAGTCAAAACTAAACTTTCATGATTCAGATAGGGCATGCAATTTTAAACAACTTTCCAATTTACTATTATCATCAAATTTGCTTTGTTCCCTTGATGGTATTTTTGAAAAGCTAAACCTAGCTAGGCTCAAACTGATTTTTAAACAGTTGAAAACCGCCTCCTAGCTCAGAGCATTTTGAAAGTTTTTCACAGTTAGACTGTGCTAGTTCACATGTGTCATATAGATAACATTGTGCTCACTCCTGTGAAGTTATTTAGGAGTCTTCACCGATTGACTACACTGCATGTCTGTCAAAGGCACTTAGATAAGGAGGCTGTCTTCAAAGGCTTAGATACAAGGTGCAGAGGTAAAAAGTATATTAATATAACTTTTGGTAAAGCAAAAACGGGGAATGGGTAATAAAGGGATTATCTTTCTTTTTAAATAAGAACATTTTTGGTGTAGACTGTCCCTTTAAGGGTAAGAAAATTGAAAAATGGTCTGGTCATTGAGGGGTTAAGTATCTCAGAAAGCATACAGATCTGTATGTTACTGACAAAATGATTATGAGTTATTCTTCAAATACTTACACACACACACACATATATATATATATATATATATATATATATATATATATATATATATATATATATATATATTTATTTTATTATATGTGTGTGTGCGCATTTTATATTGAAGGAACTGTGTTGTGGTTTGCTTTACTTCATACAGACATCCTGTTGTCTTCTGTATTCTCAGATAAACTAAAAATTGCTAACTCAGAACCTTCCTTGTCCGTAATTTTATCAGAAGTTCCCAGAGCTATACTTGGTACAAGGCCAGCTTATATCCCCCGCTTATCTAGGAAATCCAGTCACTGGGAGCGATATTTAAAGTCCAAACATTTAAAAACAAGGGTTTTATAGATTGAATATTATTAATTTGGTTTACAGCACAGGTTATACAAGATCTTCAAATCTTATCTTGTAACAAAAGCACATGTCCCTAGATAGAACAGAAGTTTACTAAAAATGTAATCCACACAGCCTAACTTAATTAATGAAAACAAAACATTGTAGTAAACAAGCAATATTTACTTTGCTAGATTATGCTGTACAATTCCTTTAAAATGTTTGCATGTTCTACACACTCTTGAGCAGGGCTTGATTATACTGTGGTGTCAATATCTGAGCTCAGAAACCCATGCGCCAGGCCCAGTTTTTAAAACACAATGCTGCCCAATAGCCAGCACTACTTATTCTTCTAGGGGTTGCAAAAACAGTGTTAATTATGCGTTGAGGAAGGAGAAAAAGATACACACCAGTCGATCGTCACCTCCCCTCTAAGTGTTCAGGAAAAGAACAGCTACTGTTTCCTCCTCCTTCTCTCCCCCATCTTACTCCTCTCGAGTACACAAAAGACCAGCTCTTGTTTTAACTCTGATAGCCTAGGGGAAGTACTCAGTGAGAAAAGCCAGCCCTGCGTAGCCAATTTAAGACTTGCTCTTGCGTCTCATGTAAATGTGTAACCACCTCCTGCTTCTCATGAAAACGTGTAACCGCCTCCTGCTTCTCCTGTAAATGTGTAACCGCCTCCTGCTTCTCCTGTAAACGTGTAACCGCCTCCTGCTTCTCCTGTAAACGTGTAACCGCCTCCTGCTTCTCCTGTAAACGTGTAACCGCCTTCTGCTTCTCCTGTAAATGTGTAACCGCCTCCTGCTTCTCATGTAAACGTGTAACCGCCTCCTGTTTCTCCTGTAAATGTGTAACCGCCTCCTGCTTCTCCTGTAAATGTGTAACCGCCTCCTGTTTCTCATGTAAATGTGTAACCAGCTCTTGCTTCTCCTGTAAATGTGTAACCGCCTTCTGCTTCTCCTGTAAATGTGTAACCGCCTCCTGCTTCTCCTGTAAATGTGTAACCGCCTCCTGCTTCTCCTGTAAATGTGTAACCGCCTCATGCTTCTCCTGTAAATGTGTAACCAGCTCTTGCTTCTCCTGTAAATGTGTAACCGCCTTCTGCTTCTCCTGTAAATGTGTAACCGCCTCCTGCTTCTCCTGTAAATGTGTAACCGCCTCCTGCTTCTCCTGTAAATGTGTAACCGCCTCCTGCTTCTCCTGTAAATGTGTAATCGCCTCCTGCTTCTCCTGTAAATGCGTAACCGCCTCCTGCTTCTCCTGTAAATGTGTAACCGCCTCCTGCTTCTCCTGTAAATGTGTAACCGCCTCCTGCTTCTCCTGTAAATGTGTAACCGCCTCCTGCTTCTCCTGTAAATGTGTAACCGCCTCCTGCTTCTCCTGTAAATGTGTAACCGCCTCATGTTTCTCCTGTAAATGCGTAACCGCCTCATGCTTCTCATGTAAATGTGTAACCGCCTTATGCTTCTCATGTAAATGTGTAACCGCCTCATGCTTCTCATGTAAATGTGTAACCGCCTCATGCTTCTCATGTAAATGTATGCAAATGTATATAACACCATATTTAGTGTGTGCATAACAGATAGTACAACACTAAGAGGCTACTGCAGCTGATGAAGATGGAGAAGTTGGAGAGACTATTAAGAAATTTAGTAGACTGCATGTAAATATGCTGTGACCTGCTTCTCCTTCCTTCTGACTGCACAGATGAAGTACCTTTTCTGACACAGGCCGGTCCTGCTTTGCTGCCCCTCTCCTGAGTGAAGACTGTCTCTCAACTCTTCAGCTGCCCGCTAACCATGAAGTTGGGTACACAGAGTTGGAGATATGTAAAATTTTACCCCATAGGGCTTTATTTATCAAGTGACAGCAGCGTACCTATGCACCCCTGTCCGCTGCAGCTCGCCTCTGGCGGGCAGAATTCCATTGGCGGAATTCACCCTTGCACAAGATCTATTTTGCGCTCTTGTGCCACAACGCTCCATGCCCGCGCAAGCTAATCAAATTACCGCTGCTTGATAAATACTGACTGCAAGTTCTCTTGTGAGAACCTGAAGTCGTAATGCTTCGAACGGCTTGATAAAATCGAGCCCATAGCGCCTTCTCCATTCCTCATACTCCGCCCATTTAATGCTGATGACCTTTCCAGGGAAAGAGTCTCAATCTGAGGAGTGTTCTTCCTTCTTTGTTAACATTTTGCTCACTATTGGTTTCACCTTAATTATCCACTCTCTTATTAAGTGCACCCATGAATAATCTTCAAATTCAAATCAGCCAATAGGATGAGAGCTACTGAAATCCAATTGGCTGATTTGAATTTGAAGATTCAAATCAGCCAATAAGAATGCAAGTGATGCCATATTTAAACGCATAACTTGCATTCAATATTCAGTGTATGGCGGTGATCGTACGAAGAGGATCCTCCACGCTCCATGGCTCAGTCGTCGCTGGTCTTCAGTTCCACGGTCATCTCCGTTCCGGCTTGGTCCTGGATGAAGATGGAAGATATTGTCGGTTCCAAGAAGACTTCACCGCTGCCTGGAAGAGGACCTTCTCCGCCGGACTTCAGGAACAGTGAGTACCTATTTGGGGCTTAGAGTTCATTTTTTGTTTTTGTTTTTTTAGATTAGGAAATTGGGGCACTGAAAAAGAGTGGAATGTCCATAAAAATGTCCCCTTTAGGGGCAATGGGTAGTTTAGGATTTTTTAGTGTTAGTTTTTTATTTTTATTTTGGGGGGTTTGGTGGGTGGTGGTTTTTACTGTTGGGGGGACTTAGTATTTTTTTAATGCAAAAGAGCTGTTTAGTATTAGATTAGGGTGTGTTTTTATTTTGGGGGGCTTTTTTTATTATTATTTTCATAGGGATTATGTTTATTTTTTTTTAATTTTTGATAATTTGGTTTATTATTTTCTGTAATGATTTTTTGTAATTTTTTACAAATTTTTTTGTAATTTTCGATTAATTTAATTTTAGTTTTTTTTTTTTTTTTAAGTAGTTTTTTTTATTTTAATTGTAATTCAATATTTTATAATTTAGGTAATTGGGGTTCATTTAGGGGGTGTTAGGTTTCAGCAGTTACGTTGAAGCCTGTGCCACATATGTAATCTTTCCCTAGATAAGGGTGCTACCATTACAACACAAGTTCTACTGTCATACAGTTGCTGTAGCAGAAATCCTCTGCTAAGCATGGGCAATAAACTGACTGGAGCTATTGTATGGCGTCTCTTAGCAACACCTCAAAGGAAAATCTGCTCCTTTACCTTCCTGTAAAGACCACAGCTCCAGTGCGGAGCAATAACAGAAGGTAATGGACACTGCACAAATTACGTTACAAACTATAGACAAAGAACAATTTATTTATTTTTTGATCAGGAAAACAGAATTTATGCTTACCTGATAAATTACTTTCTCCAACGGTGTGTCCGGTCCACGGCGTCATCCTTACTTGTGGGAATATCTCTTCCCCAACAGGAAATGGCAGAGTCCCAGCAAAGCTGGCCATATAGTCCCTCCTAGGCTCCGCCCACCCCAGTCATTCGACCGACGGACAGGAGGAAATATATAGGAGAAACCATATGGTACCGTGGTGACTAGTTAGAGAAAATAATTCATCAGACCTGATTAAAAAAACAGGGCGGGCCGTGGACCGGACACACCGTTGGAGAAAGTAATTTATCAGGTAAGCATAAATTCTGTTTTCTCCAACATTGGTGTGTCCGGTCCACGGCGTCATCCTTACTTGTGGAAACCAATACCAAAGCTTTAGGACACGGATGAAGGGAGGGAGCAAATCAGTTTACCTAAACGGAAGGCACCACGGCTTGCAAAACCTTTCTCCCAAAAATAGCCTCCGAAGAAGCAAAAGTATCAAATTTGTAAAATTTGGCAAAAGTGTGCAGTGAAGACCAAGTCGCTGCCTTACATATCTGGTCAACCGAAGCCTCGTTCTTGAAGGCCCATGTGGAAGCCACAGCCCTAGTGGAGTGAGCTGTGATTCTTTCAGGAGGCTGTCGTCCGGCAGTCTCATAAGCCAATCGGATGATGCTTTTAAGCCAAAAGGAAAGAGAGGTAAGAAGTCGCTTTTTGACCTCTCCTTTTACCAGAATAGACAACAAACAAAGAAGATGTTTGTCTGAAATCTTTTGTAGCCTCTAAATAGAATTTTAGAGCACGGACTACGTCCAAATTGTGTAACAAACGTTCCTTCTTTGAAACTGGATTCCTGGTTAATATTTTTGTTAGAAACAACCTTTGGAAGGAAACCAGGTTTAGTACGCAAAACAACCTTATCTGAATGGAACACCAGATAGGGCGGATTACACTGCAAAGCAGATAACTCAGAAACTCTTCTAGCAGAAGAAATAGCAACCAAAAACAAAACTTTCCAAGATAGTAACTTAATATCTATGGAATGTAAAGGTTCAAACGGAACCCCTTGAAGAACTGAAAGAACTAGATTTAGACTCCAGGGAGGAGTCAAAGGTCTGTAAACAGGCTTGATCCTAACCAGAGCCTTAACAAATGCTTGAACATCTGGCACAGCTGCCAGTCTTTTGTGTAGTAAGACAGATAAAGCAGAGATCTGTCCCTTTAGAGAACTTGCAGATAATCCTTTCTCCAAACCTTCTTGTAGAAAGGAGAGAATCTTAGGAATTTTTATCTTATTCCATGGGAATCCTTTGGATTCACACCAACAGAAATATCTTTTCCATATTTTATGGTAAATCTTTCTAGTTACTGGTTTTCTGGCCTGAACCAGAGTATCTATCACAGAATCTGAAAACCCACGCTTCGATAGAATCAAGCGTTCAATCTCCAAGCCGTCAGCTGGAGGGAGACCAGATTTGGATGTTCGAATGGACCCTGAACAAGAAGGTCCTGTCTCAAAGGTAGCTTCCATGGTGGAACCGATGACATATTCACCAGGTCTGCATACCAAGTCCTGCGTGGCCACGCAGGAGCTATCAAGATCACCGAGGCCCTCTCCTGATTGATCCTGGCTACCAGCCTGGGAATGAGAGGAAACGGTGGAAATACATAAGCTAGGTTGAAGGTCCAAGGTGCTACTAGTGCATCTACTAGAGTCGCCTTGGGATCCCTGGATCTGGACCCGTAGCAAGGAACCTTGAAGTTCTGACGAGACGCCATCAGATCCATGTCTGGAATGCCCCATAATTGAGTTATTTGGGCAAAGATCTCCGGGTGGAGTTCCCACTCCCCCGGATGGAATGTCTGACGACTCAGATAATCCGCTTCCCAGTTTTCCACACCTGGGATGTGGATCGCAGACAGGTGGCAGGAGTGATCCTCCGCCCATTGAATTATTTTGGTCACTTCTTTCATCGCCAGGGAACTCCTTGTTCCCCCGATGATTGATATACGCAACGGTCGTCATGTTGTCTGATTGGAATCTTATGAATCTGGCCTTTGCTAGCTGAGGCCAAGCCCTGAGAGCATTGAAGATCGCTCTTAGTTCCAGAATGTTTATCGGGAGAAGAGACTCTTCCCGAGACCATAGTCCCTGAGCTTTCAGGGATTCCCAGACCGCGCCCCAGCCCACTAGACTGGCGTCGGTCGTGACAATGACCCACTCTGGTCTGCGGAAGCTCATTCCCTGGGATAGATGGTCCAAGGTCAGCCACCAACGGAGTGAATCTCTGGTCTTCTGATCTACTTGAATCATTGGAGACAAGTCTGTATAGTCCCCATTCCACTGTTTGAGCATGCACAGTTGTAATGGTCTTAGATGAATTCGTGCAAAAGGAACTATGTCCATTGCTGCATCCATCAACCCTACTACTTCCATGCACTGCGCTATGGAAGGATGTGGAACAGAATGAAGAACTTGACAAATGCTTAGAAGTTTTGACTTTCTGACCTCTGTCAGAAAAATCCTCATTTCTAAGGGATCTATTATTGTTCCCAAGAAGGGAACTCTTGTTGACGGAGACAGAGAACTTTTTTTCTATGTTCACCTTCCATCCGTGTGATCTGAGAAAGGCCAGAACGATGTCTGTATGAGCCTTTGCTTTTGACAGGGACGACGCTTATATTAGAATGTCGTCCAAGTAAGGTACTACTGCAATGCCCCTCGGTCTTAGAACCGCTAGAAGGGACCCTAGTACCTTTGTGAAAATCCTTGGAGCAGTGGCTAACCCGAATGGGAGGGCCACAAACTGGTAATGTTTGTCCAGAAAGGCGAACCTTAGGAACTGATGATGTTCTTTGTGGATAGGAATATGTAGGTACGCATCCTTTAGATCCACGGTAGTCATAAATTGACCTTCCTGGATAGTGGGTAGAATCGTTCGAATGGTTTCCATCTTGAACGATGGTACCCTGAGAAATTTGTTTAGGATCTTCAAATCCAAAATTGGTCTGAAAGTTCCCTCTTTTTTGGGAACTACGAACAGATTGGAATAAAATCCCATTTAAACACCAAAAAACTCTTAACCATCTCCGTGGAGATGTTGCCTGTGCAACGGCAAAGAGAATGACTGGGGTGGGCGGAGCCTAGGAGGGAATATATGGCCAGCTTTGCTGGGACTCTTTGCCATTTCCTGTTGGGGAAGAGATATTCCCACAAGTAAGGATGACGCCGTGGACCGGACACACCAATGTTGGAGAAACACGTGTTAGATCTAACTTTTTATATATATATATATATATATTCCATTGAAACAGAGGAACATCTATGTCACAATGTTTTTTACATTCATAAAGTTACATCAGTGAGAAAAAACAAAGAAAAACACAGCACAATACTTTAGTTGTATATGCCAGAAAAAATAAAGATTACAATGTAAGGCACATGTAGGTCAACAACATCGTTAGTTAAATCAGTCATGCCGCTAAACCAATGACAAAATATTCTGTAGAACTAAACATTATGATCTTCCTCTGTTTTTTTTCTCAATTAACTTAAAATCAGTAACAAACAACCAAACAAAAAAATAAATAAAGATTTATTTGGTTATCTGCAGGTTAGACACTTCTTAAATACAAGGAAAGACATCTTTTGTCAAAAACTGGGATGGCCTATTGACAGGGATTTCCCTCTTTCAGGCGGGTATGCACTCCATCTCTTATTGGTATAAGCTATTGCTGCAAAGAGAGTGGGAATCCAATCTGGATTCTTTGGCACGTAGATGGGCGATAGACATTCCAGGGATTAACAACAACGCTATAAGCCAAAGCATTGTGAGAACTTGGCTTGCCACATCTCTACTTTCCTGGAGGGAATCGCAACTAACATTGATTAATCGTACATATGTAACACCATACATGTTAAGCATATGGAATAAAAATCAAAGCTTTTATTGTCAGAGATGTAATTTTCCTAGAGCAAATCTTGGTCACTGTATCTGGAGCTGTCCTAAGGTATTCAGCTTCTGGGCCAAAATTTATTTTTGGCTCTTAAAATAAGGTGACCAGATTTTTAAAATAAAATCCGGGGACATATTTTTTTTTTATTTTATTGGCAAATGGTAAAAGACTTTTATTAGCATATTTTCCTCAAATTATATATGCAGTGTATTTGGTATGTGTTTATGGAGTGATTGTTCGAGATTTACGTTATTTATCCATGTGAGATAAAAAAAATACTTCTTAGAAAGCATTTGGTAGACATATCCCAACAAATTCTTACACACATGCGCTCATACACACACACTCGCTGTCACACACACACACACATGCAGTCTCTCACACACACACACAAACACGCTGTCTCACACATACATGCCGTCTCTCACACACAAGTGCTGTCACACACATACACTGTAACACACTCACACTCTGTCTCACACACACACACACTGTCACACAGTCACACAGTCTCACACAGATGCTCTCTCTGCCACACACACACTGTCACACACACACACAGTCTCACACAGATGCTCTCTCTGCCACACACACTGTCACACACAGATGCGCTCTCTGCCACACACACTGTCACACACAGATGCGCTCTCTGCCACACACACACTGTCATGCCACCCGTCCCTTAAAATACGGAACACTTATAAGTTACACATGCTTCAGGGAGGAATATGAATAGTGCTGTCCAGAAACACAATACATGTTCCTCCCTGCACACCCTGCAGCATGTGTAACTCATAAGTGTCCAGGAAAACATGGCTGATGTGGCAACCCTAACTGTCACACACACTGTCTCACCACTGTCTCACACACTGTCACACACTGTCACACACACTGCCACACACACTGTCACACACTGATGCTCTCTCTGCCACACACACAAAAAATGCTCTTTCCTACAGATTGTTTCTCTTACACTAACCCATACAGATCTCACTGTCTAACACAAGGTGTCTCACACACACTCACAGAAACAAGCAGTAACACTGACATTCAGTAGCTGTCTCAACAACTCACAAAGATAATAACTCATGATGAGCTTCCCCACAGAATTTTTTTTAATTTTTATCAAACTTACCCAACAAAAGCATGCAAGAAGCTTCTTAAAAACGTAATATTCCTGAATTGCACTGGCTGCTTACTGTGACAGACAGCTCAGGAGGCAGCAGGGTTCACCGGCTGGTGGCAGATGCAAAAGGACCCAGGGAGCAATGAGCTTGCATTCAGTTGCACGTCTAGTGTCTCTTGCTGCCTGTGTGCCCCATCCATCACTTAGCTCAGGGATCTTTTCCTGCAATATGGATCTAACTGAGCTGAGCTTGAGTGTGGAGAGAGCACAGTGGGAGAAGTTTAGGAAGTTTGAATAAGCAAAACGCCAGCTCCTCTCCCTAAAAGCCTGCATGGTACAGGATTACAGATATGTTTTAGCGTGCTGCAAAACCATAAGTGAGGCGAGGTGGGCGCGGCTAAGTTGCAACGTAAAAATACTGGTTGGATAGTAGTACAGTGCTTACAGAACTGCCACCTCTGCTTCTGTCTAAATCATTTCACATAGTTTACAGTTATTGCCTGCGCTTGCTGAACAAAACACAGACACACTCACAGTGCATGTGCTGCTGACTGCACTGAATCCCACTTCTGCACCGCTAGTAGTAACTCCGCCCCTGGACAGCTGATCGTGCTGAAGGTGTTAGAATGTGTTTTAACAGGCGCAGCGCAGTCCATCCGTCTTCCGGAGACATAATTTGTCCGGGGACAGTCTCCTCAATTCGGGGACTGTCCCCGGAAATCGGGCACGTCTGGTCACCCTATCTTAAAAATAACTAGACAACAGTTGTCCCTAAAAAAAAGAGGAAATAATTATGTTATATAAGAATATAGAACGACTGCCAATCCCAAATCTTAGTTTTATAAACTTTACGATATATGTGCAAGGATTATTATCTTTTCTTCATGGAAATCTAAAAAGCGCCAAACTTCTCACAATTTATAAATAATATGCATATGAAATTGGTACTGGAACAATAGGACACATCCATTGACTCAGAACACGAGATACATAGTTTTCTTTTTTTTTTTTAAAATGGGGTAATTTTATTCAAAGTTTACCAGATAAAGTTCAGAAACAGTATATTTACCCATTTCGGAATTCGATTTACATACAAGAAGCTTACCTGAGAGGTGAATTTTCTGATTAGAAGACATACATTTAATTCATGGCGGTGAGGGGGGGTGAGGGTGCGGGGGGTGGGAGTGGCCAGGGAGAGCTCTGTTTTTGTCTCTACAAATTTTTTGTTGTTGTTAGATCTAACTTTAAAAGGAAATCACTTATTACATATATCCTGTGGATTTCAGATATTAGAGAAATGTATACACGTGTTTAGGCAGAAAAGAAAAAAGATGCTAATGTACTTTGAACAAGCAAACAGGTTTCTTATCTTTAACATGAACTCTGCCCTCCAACACAAAAGGTGTCTTTTTTTACCGTAATACTTAGATTTTGAAGTACTAAATAAAAACTGAACACTAAACAGGCAAATGCAATTCACATTTAATCTGCATTGTGGTTGCTTGTGGTGCTATGTCATGTTGTTATTTGTGTATATGAATTAGCCGATTTTGTGTTTTGAAGCCACAACCTAATAAAAATGGGTTGAGCTTGTAGGTATAATCAGATCTCATTACTTTATCACATTGTGTACATATACCTGCTTCTTTATCTTATATCTGTCCATAAACCAATCACCAATACTTGAAGAGAACAATGGAAAATTAACATATTACCTTATCTCTTCTATAACCCACTGGGAGTGTAATTTCTTCTACTGGCTGTGTTAACACAGCTTGGCCTTGAGGCCAAAAACTTTCAGGATAGGTGGGGATACCACAGGCTAAATAAACTATTTCAAATGCCAATATAAGGGTAATGGAAATACTTGTAAACAATTTAATACACTCCAGCAGGTAAAGTGGATCATTGGGAACAAATTAAACGGGAGACATTTTTTGAGTAAATTGTTCCTTTAATTACAAAGCCGCTGTACATATGTACATCATTTCAGCATGCAGTGCCACACATGAATGTGCTTTCTCATAAAAGGCATATTAATGTAAGTCAAAATGAAGCTTTTATTATTCAGAGAGAGCATGCAATTAAAAAAAATATTTATTTGTTTTACCTTTATTTAAAGCGTTAGGCAGCAAGATAAAAATTCCCTCTTTCACTTCACTCCCTCCCCCTGAGAATGCTGAATGGCTAGAAAAAAACTTCACAAGCTTCCACTGATAGGCTAATAGAACTTGTCAATCTATTCACTGCTTCTTCCTGGTCTTCATTGATTGGCTAAAGCCTGCATCATAAAAGCAGCATTCGAAAACGCAAAAGAAAATAATGCGCAATTATTTTCGTTTAATCTTCGGATGTTTTTGTTTTGGGTATGCAAAGAAAATAACGAAAATGTAAATGTTCCCTATTTTCTTTCATTCTTCCAAAAACGAATGCACATCCCTAATGGAAACTTTATTTTAGTTGCGTTTTGTTTTAGATATAAGCCCACACTTTTACAGGTTCTATCATCTCCAGCTCTATTTGTTTGATATTGCAACTAAATGTAAATGCTATACAGATGCAAGGCAGATTAAGTCAACACTTGTGTTTCAGCATGCAGATGGGTAATGTAGGCGGTTCACATGCCTTACCACTACTGTTAGTCATTTTAAAGGACCATTATAGTAAAAAAGGATATGCTCTTGTTTGTTAAAGGGACAGTCAACACCAGAATTTTTGTTGTTTAAAAAGAAAGATAATCCCTTTATTACCCATTCCCCAGTTTTGCATAACCAACACAGTTATAATAATACATGTTTTACCTCTGTAATTATCTTGTATCTAAGTTTCTGCTGACTGCCCCCTTATTTCAGTTCTTTTGACAGACATGCAGTTTAGCCAATCAGTGCTCACTCCTAGGTCACTTTACGTGCATGAGCTCAATGTTATCTATATGAAACATGTGAACTAATGCCCTCTAGTGGTCAAAATGTATTCAGATTAGAGGCAGTCTTCAAGGTCTAAGAAATTAGCATATGAACCTCCTAGTTTTAGCTTTCAACTAAGAATGCCAAGAGAACAAAGCAAAATTGGTGATAAAAGTAATTTGGGAAATTGTTTAAAATTGCATGCCCTATTTAAAACATGAAAGTTTTTTTTGGACTTGACTGTCCCTTTAAAGCATGTCATTTTATCACTGTTAACCTTGCTAAGCTATGTGTTTAACCACTGCCCCTCTGCATATGAAAAGGCCCTTTACACAAACAGGAGTAAGCTGGAGTAAGTATACATTGGTATTCTCCTAAAACTTTGGGGCTTGGTTAGGAGTCTGAAAATCAGAGCAAATGTTATTTAAAAAAAAAAAAAAAAGTATAGTTTTGCTTATTTTTAAACAAAAAAAACCTGTATAGGCTATATAATAAATGGATAATCTACAAAACAGTCATACAAAGACAAATCTAGTGTATAATGTCCCTTTAACACATTTTCACTATAATAGCCCTTTAAAGACCTACATAGATATCACATACATTTTTCCCTATGTTCTTAGTTTGAAATGCAAATATATACACGTAAATAAATGCTGGTAACAAAGTAATTAAGTTATGTTTATTAGCATCCTTTGCATTAACTACTTACAGAATTTTAAAAAAATGCATAAGATAATTCTATCATTTGATGAATGAGTTAACAGACGAAGCAGTCTTTCATTCACAGGCAAGTCCACAGGAAGTTTTTGATCTTTAATATTTTATTCAGTTTGCCTTCTAGCAGACTTTTCTTACAGTAGCTGTTTGTGCTCTCAAATGAAAGGAAAAAAATGCACAGTTTGAGCTTTTTTCCACAGAATATTTTGCCAGAGGGGGCATTGTGAAGTAGCTGGGGGGAGGGGGGGCAGTGTAATAGCTTGTAATATTATAACATTTTCTACTATCCAAAGCACATATTAGAACATAAATTTATTTAATGATAATGTTAAGCAATACACATTGAAAACATTAAAATAGCTCAATTTAGCTAAATATTGGCTTACATGTTAGCAGGGTTGCCTGTAAACTAAACTGCAGGGGTGTTGTGCCCATTAAAAAGGTTATAGGGAGGATTTTGCTAGCAGGTTTAGTATATTCTTGCTAAACAATTATCTCACAGTCATTTAGATTTGTTATTACATTCTCAAAACACAAAATCAACCTGTCTGTCAACCCAAAGAACAATCCATTTGGATTTTTTTCAAGTTCTTATGTCAAAAGCATTTAACTTTGCATTAAAGTAAAACCACAGCTTATGCAATACAAATACATTATCACCAGTCAGACTGCACAGCAGAATAAAAAGGTAGGTTAAAATAATTACATTTTATATTGTCAGTAAAAAAAATTACACAAATATAATCTGGTTTCAGTGTTATGGTGCATTAGGGATCTATTTCTAGGCAAGCACATTACTCCTCTTTATGAATAAAAACATATAAAACAACAGTTAATGGGCCATAATACCCAAATGTTTAAACACTTGAAAATGACACAGTATAGCTGTAAAAAGCAGACTAGAAAATATCACCTGAACATCTCTATGTAAAAAAGAAAGATATTTTACCTCAAAAGTTTCTCAGTAGCCACATCCCACTGTAAAGTACTTTTAAGCAGCAAATTAGTATGTCTGTCCCGGGACAGCTAAGGGAGTGAGCTTACGTGCACAATCATTTTATTTCCCTATTCAGTGTAAGGAAGTTAACAATGAAATCTCATGAGAGTTAAGTGAAATCTCATGAGATCACAGTAAAAAAAAAAAAAAAAGTTCATGACCTCAGCACTGTTGATGCTGATTGGTTGCTGTTCATTTCTTCTTCTTTTTTTTTTTTTTTTTCTTACCTGCAGCTGAGTATAACATTTTACACAGAACTTACTCTGCTGAGCTGAGGAAATTGGGAGGTAAAATATCTTCCTTTTTTACATAGAGATGCTCAGATGATATTTTCCTGTCAGCTTTTTACAGTTATATTGCATCAGTTTCAAGTGATTTAGCATATAAGTATTATGTCCCTTTAAATTAAAAGTAACAACAGTTTGTACTTGGCCGAGTTAGTCACTGAATGCACCATCTGAGTACCTAACCACTCATTTTCATTGACATATTTTGCATATATGATGGCCTCTAAATTCAGCCAACCATAAAGAGCACAAGTAGGATCATCAGATATAGTAGAAAGAGACTGTATCTCAGCTTTGCAAAACCAGCATTGTTATAATAAAGGGATATGGAACTCAAAAAAATGTTCTATTGTGATTCAGACAGAGAATAACATTTAAAAAAAAGTTTCCAATTTACTACTATCAAATTTGCTTTTTTCCCCCATGATTATCTAAGTTGAAGTGATACCTAGGTAGGCATCTGAAGCACTACATGGCAGGAAATAGTGCGGCCATCTAGTGCTCTTGCTAATGGAGAAGGTTCTTGCAAAACTGCTGCCATATAGTGCCCCTGCTTTTCAACAAAAGCTACCAAGAGAATGAAGAAAAATTGAATTGATAATAGAAGTAAATTAGAAAGTTGTTTAAAACTGCATGCTCTATCTGAGCCATGAAAGAAAAATGTTGGGTTACCTATCACTTTAAAAAGGTATAGTCTAGTCAAAATTAAACTTTCATAATTCAGATAGAAACTGCAATTTTAAGCAACTTTCTAATTTACTCCTTAACACATTTTTTCTTCATTCTCTTGGTATCTTTATTTGAAAAAACAAGAAAGTAAGCATAGAAGCCGGCCCATTTTTGGTTCAGAACCTGGGTAGCGTTTTCTGATTGGTGTCTAAATGTAGCCACCAATCAGCAAGCACTACCCAGGTGCCGAAACAAAAATGGGCTGGCTCCTAAGCTTACAGTCAAATAAAGATACCAAGAGAACAAAGAAAATTTATAATAGGAGTAAATTAGAAAGTTGCTTAAAATTGCATCTAAATCACAAAAGTTTAATTTCGATTAGACTATTCCTTTAATGTAATTTATAATCTCTAAATCTCTACCTGTCAACACCAAAATTGTTATTGTTTAAAAAGATAGATAACTCCTTTACTACCCATTCCCCAGCTTTGCACAACCAACATTGTTATATTAATATACTTTATAAAATCTAAACCTCTAAATTTCTGCCCGTTTCTAAGCCACTACAGACAGCCTCTTATTGCATGCTTTGTTTATTAGCTTTTCACAACAATAGACTGCTAATTCATGTAAGTCATATAAATAACATTGTGCTCTCTCCTGTGGGTTGTGGCCGACACTGTACTAATTGGCTAAAATGCAAATCAATAGATAATAAAATGAATAGCCATGTGATAAGGGGGCTGTCAAAAGAGGCTTAGATACAAGGTAATCACAGATATTATAAGTATATTAAATATAACCATGTTGGCTGCGCAAAACTGGGGAATGGGTAATAAAGGGATTATCAAGCTTTTTAAACAATACACAATTCTGGAGTTGACTGTCCTTTTAAGTCCCTGCACGCCACCTCTTATTAGCTTTTCACAGCCAGACAGGGCTATTTCATGTGTAAAACTGAAAAAAGGAAATGTATGCTTACCAGATAAATTCGTTTCTTTTACGATATGACGAGTCCACGGATTTCATCCTTACTTATGGGATATCGCCTCCTGATCAGCAGGAGGAGGCAAAGAGCTCCACAGCAGAGCTGCATAAATAGCTCCTCCCTTCCCCCCAACCCAGTCATTCGACTAAAGTTAGGAAGAGAAAGGAAAAGCCAAGGAGCAGAGGTGACTGAAGTTTAACAAAAATAAAAACCTGTCTTTATAAAAAAGAACGACAGGGTGGGCCGTGGACTCGTCATATCGTAAAAGAACCAAATTTATCAGGCAAGCATAAATTTCCTTTTCTTTTACAAGATATGACGAGTCCACGGATTTCATCCTTACTTATGGGATACAATACCAAAGCTATAGGACATGGATGAAAGGGAGGGAAAAGGCAGGAACCTAAATGGAAGGCACCACTGCTTGAAGAACCTGTCTCCCAAAAACAGCCTCAGATGAAGCAAAAGTATCAAATTTGGAAAATGTGTGTAGAGACGACCAAGTTGCAGCCTTGCAAATCTGTTCAACAGAAGCATCATTTTTAAATGCCCATGAGGAAGCCACAGCCCTAGTAGAATGAGCCGTAATTCGTTCTGGAGGCTGCTGTCCAGCAGTCTCATATGCAACACGGATGATAATCTTCAGCCAAAAAGAAAGAGAGGTAGCCGTAGCTTTCTGAACCCTACATTTAATAATAAAACTTTCAAAGATAATAACTTAATATCTATGGAATGCATAGGTTCAAACGGAACCCCTTGAAGAACATTAAGAACTAAATTCAAACTCCAAGGAGGAGCAATAGATCTAAACACAGCCCGGATTCTAGTCAGGGCCTGACAAAAAGATTGAACATCTGCCAGACGTTTGTGTAACAAAATAGACAAAGCAGAAATCTGTCCCTTTAAGGAACTTGCTGCTAACCCTTTCTCCAATCCTTCTTGGAGAAAAGATAAAATCCTGGGAATCCTAACCCTACTCCATGAAAAGCCCTTGGATTCGCACCAATAAAGATATTAGCGCCATATCTTATGGTAAAAGTTTTCTAGTAACAGGCTTGCGTGCCTGAATCAAGGTATCAATGACCGCATCAGAGAACCCCCGCTTAGATAAAATCAAGCGTTCAATCTCCAAGCAGTCAGCTGCAGAGAAATTAGATTCGGATGATGGAAGGGTCCCTGAATGAGAAGGTCCTGCCTCAATGGAAGCTTCCACGGAGGCAGAGAGGACATGTCTACCAGATCGGCATACCAGGTCCTGCGAGGCCACACAGGAGCGATTAGAATAACTGAAGCCCTCTCCTGTTTGATCCGTGCAATAACCCGGGGAAGGTGAGCAAACGGTGGAAACACATAAGCTAGGTTGAACGACCAAGGCACTGCCAAGGCATCTATCAGTTCGGCCTGAGGATCCCTGGACCTGGATCCGTATCTCGGGAGCTTGGCATTCTGACGAGACGCCATCAGATCCAATTCCGGTCTGCCCCACCTAAGAATCAGGTTGGCAAAGACCTCCGGATGGAGTTCCCATTCCCCCGGATGAAACGTCAGTCTGCTCAAAAAATACGCTTCCCAGCTGTCCACTCCTGGGATGTAGATTGCTGACATAACAAGAGTGAGCCTCCGCCCACCGAATTATCTTGGATACTTCTGTCATCGCTAAGGAACTCCTTGTTCCCCCCTGAAGATTGATGTAAGCCACAGTCGTTATGTTGTCCGACTGAAACCGGATGAATTTGGCCGAAGCCAACTGAGGCCAAGCCTGAAGCACATTGAATATTGCTCTCAATTCCAGAATATTGATTGGAAGTACAGACTCCGAGCGAGTCCACACACCCTGAGCCTTCAGGGAATTCCAGACTGCGCCCCATCCTAGTAGACTGGCGTCCGTTGTCACTATCACCCAAGAAGGTCTGCGGAAGCACGTCCCTTGGGACAGATGATCCAGCGACAACCACCAAAGAAGAGAGTCTCTTGTCTCCTGATCCAGATCTATCTGAGGAGACAAATTTGCATAATCTCCATTCCACTGTCTGAGCATGCTCAGTTGAAGAGGTCTGAGATGAAAACAAGCAAACTGAATGATGTCCATTGCCGCCACCATCAATCCAATTACCTCCATGCACTGAGCCACTGACGGCCGAGGATTGGACTGAAGGGCTCGGCAAGTATTCAGAATCTTTAACTTTCTGACCTCCGTCAAGAAGATCTTCATGGATATAGAGTCTATTAGAGTTCCCAGGAAAGGAACCCTTGTCTGTGGAATTAGTAAACTCTTTTCCAGATTCACTTTCCACCCGTGAGTTCTTAGAAAGGTCAGAACCATGTTGGTATGAGACTTTGTCAGTTGATAAGACAACGTCTGGATCAGAATATCGTCCAGATAAGGCGCCACTGCAATGCCCCGCGGTCTGAGAACCGCCAGCAGAGACCCCAGAACCTTTATGAAGATCCTGGGTGCCGTGGCCAGTCCGAAAGGAAGAGCCACAAACTGAAAATGTTTGTCCAGAAAGGCAAACCTCAGGAACTGGAGATCTTTGTTGATAGGAATATGAAGATATGCATCCTTTAAGTCCATGGTAGTCATATATTGACCCTCCTGGATCAATGGAAGAATTGTCCGAATAGTCTCCATTTTGAAGGATGGAACTCTGAGAAACTTGTTTAGACTCTTGAGATCTAAAATGGGTCGGAACGTTCCCTCTTTTTTGGGAACCACAAAAAGATTGGAGTAAAACCCCTGTCCCTGTTCTTGTATGGGAACGGGACAAATTACTCCTATAGTGGAGAGGTCTTTTACACAACGTAAGAATGCCTCTCTTTTTGTCTGGTCTACAGACAATTGTGAAAGAAGAAACCTCCCCCTTGGGACACAATCTCTAGTGTCCAGGGATCCTAAACGTCTCTTATCCAATCCTGGACAAAGAGAGAAAGTCTGCCCCCTACTAGATCCGGTCCCGGATCGGGGGCCACCCCTTCATGCTGTCTTGGAAGCAGTCGCGGGCTTCTTGGGGTGCTTACCCTTGTTCCAAGCCTGGTTGGGTCTCCAGGTGAGCTTGGCTTGAGGATAATTCCCTTCCTGTTTAGCGGAGGGGGAAGGGGAAATTCCTTTAAAATTGCAAAAGGAGCGAAAATGACTGACGTCCCCTTTGCTTGGATGTCTTATCTTGAGGGAGGAGGTGACCCTTACCTCCCGTAATGTCAAAAATGATTTCTTTCAAATCAGGCCCGAACAGAGTCTTTCCCTTGAAAGGAATAGCCAAAAGCTTGGATTTAGAGGACACATCCGCAGACCAAGATTTTAACCATAAGGCTCTACGCGCTAAAATGGAAAATCCGGCATTCTTAGCCACCAATTTGGCGATCTGGAATGCGGCATCTGTGACAAAAGAATTAGCCAGCTTAAGGGCCTTAATTCTGTCCATTATCTCTTCTAAAGAAGTCTCAGTCTTAAGAGACTCCTCTAAGGCGTCAAACTAAAAGGCGGCCGCAGTTGTGACTGGTACAATGCAGGCCGTTGGTTGTAATAAATATCCCTCGTGAACAAAAAGCTTCTTTAGAAGACCCTCCAACTTTTTATCCATAGGGTCTTTGAAGGCACAACTGTCCTCAATAGGGATAGTCGTACGTTTAGCCAGGGTAGAAATAGCTCCCTCCACCTTTGGGATCGTTTGTCAAGAGTCCCGAACGGAGTCAGCTATAGGGTACATCGTCTTAAAAATAGCGGAAGGTGAGAACGGGATACCCGGTCTTTCCCATTCCCGTGTAATAATTTCCGTAATTCTCTTAGGAACCGGAAAGACATCAGAGTAAGCAGGAACTTCTAAGTATTTGTCCATCTTACACAATTTCTCTGGAGGTACCACAATAGAGTCAGTCGTCCAGAGTCAGCAAAATCTCTCGCAGCAACAGGCGGAGGTGTTCAAGTTTAAATCTGAAGGACATGACATCCGAATCTGTCTGAGGTAACGCACCTGAGTCAGACAGTTCAACCTCAGAAAGGGTCTCTCTACCCCCCAATTCAGATCCCTGGGAGGGTACATCAGAGATAGCCATCAAAAGCATCAGAAGTCGCAGGAACCACATAGGTCTCTGTCCTGCTGCATTTGCCCTGTAACACTGGCAACTTAGATAAAACTTCTGTGAGAGTAGATGTCATGACTGCAGCCATATCCTGCAAGGTAAAAGAAGCAGACGCCGATGAAGAACATGGCGTCGCTTGAGCGGGGGTTAAAGGCTGTGACGCTTGGGGAGAAACTTGCGGCATACCCTGAATCTCATCAGTCTGAGCACAATCTTTAGACATATCTTTACTAAAAAATATTTTTTCTTTACATTGCAAGGCTCTCTCAATACAAGAGTCACAAAGTGTAACAGGGGGTTCCACAATGGCATCTAAACCCACGGGACATGTACTTTGTTCAATGTCATCCATGATAACAGGAACACAAAACCAAACTTGGTTGAGTCACAGGAACAGAAACACTAATAAAAAATATATTACTGTGCCTTTAAAAAAGCTCCCACTGCGCTAACCCCTTGCAGGCAAAAAAAGACAGAGGAAGCCCCTAATTAAACTTAACCACACTTCCTGTGTCGATAGTAACTACAAATTAACTTACTGGCTCTTTTCCTACTACTTAGAAAAACTATCAGCTATCTCGCCGCAGCTCTGCTGCGGCTCCTACCTTCCACGTGCTTAACACTTTTACCCCTTGTACAGCGCACCCAATATCACTTGCGAATGTTTTACGGAAGCAAGCTTAGGTGCCTTGAGGAACGCAGCTTGCCGGAACCTAATGGAGGAGATACTGCACGGCGAGCGCGCGAACAATAAGCCCCCCCCATCGTGGGTGTAATGCAAAAATACTGTGAACCGCCATTTACCGGAGCCTATTTACAAAGTTTAAACACAACCTCTGGTAAAATCCCCAGCGTCAGCCAAATACTCATCCAGCAAAGTGTGCAAGCTGCCACCATAACCAGAGCTGCCCAACATAAAAACATACAGTGTTTATAAACATAAAACCCCAATGCTTCTATTGTATTTACTGTCTCAGAATGTTTGGGGAATAAATATATGTCAGATCTCACTATATTGTACTTAGGTGAGAATTAGCATATTGAAGCAGGGAAGCCCTGATAGAGGAGTAAGTACAGTCTGGTCCGGGATATGCTGCAGAGCCCCAGAGTAAAAAACTGCACTTACCTCCATGCTGAGGAACAGCATGAAAAACCACAGTGTCAAGAGGTCCACTTCTCCTCCTGAGGTCCTGTGAAAAGAGAGATGTCTTCGGAAAAATTTACTAAGTCCATATCCAGGCAGCACCAATATGGGAGGTGTAGTGAGACTAAAACCTCACAAGTTCCCTAAATGGTTCTTCTAGAAGCTGCCCGGTAGTAAAATAGTACACTTTGGCACCATTTAAAATAAAACAAACTCTTGATTGTAGAATCTAAACTAGCACCTCACTTTACCTCACTCCTATCACTAACACAGGCAAAGAGAATGACTGGGTTGGGGGGGGGGGGAGGGATGAGCTATATATACACAGCTCTGCTGTGGAGCTCTTTGCCTCCTCCTGCTGACCAGGAGGCGATATCCCATAAGTAAGAATGAAATCCGTGGACTCGTCATATCTTGTAAAAGAAAAAATCCCATAGAAATCGCACTTAAATTATTTCATATTCATATTACCTCAGAGGTCTACAAGTATGGCATGTTGGGAAGCAGAAACGTGTCGGACCCTTTTAATGTTACCATATAACATGCTATAAGATGTTTTTAAAAATTTTGTAATGAAGATGGAATAATTTTAAATGTGATTTCTCTAGGAACTTTTTCAATTTTGTATTTCTATACTGGTTTAGAGGAGCCCATTTCCCAATCTAGCACCAACTTGGCCGAGTTAGAAAGACTCAGTGACATAGGCGACCATGCATCCTCACTTCCAGGTATATTCTGGTGTTTGGAAAATGAGCTCCCCCTAACCAGAGAAGAGTTTGTTCGTAGTGGCAGTACGGACTCCCTTTTTTCCTAGGTGACCGAGGTTGAGGGGGTAAGCCATATGTCCAAAATTTGCAGTCTTGTTGCTTGGAAGTTGCACTCCTGTAGCCGGGGTAAGGAGTGTCCGAAGTGGCAGTGTGGATCCCCTTTATCAACTAACAGTGGGCATATTTATTGTGATGATGGAACGTGTTTTAGAACTCTTTATTCTGCAAAAGACTGGCTTGTACTTTATTAATATATTTTATGAGAAGGTCTTATATCACTGGCTTCTGGTTTGATGGAAGTTTTAAGACTCCTCTTTCTGTTACCTGTGGAATGTCTCCTGGATTTATAAAATTAACCCCTCAAGGTTATATATTTTATATGACATATGGTTCTCTCTCTGTTGCTAGTTCATGTGTGTCATATTAGGTAACATTGTGCTCACTCATGAAGTTATGCATGAACCAGCACTAAATTAGCTAAAATGCAAGTTTGTTAAAAAAACACTGAGATATATATATATATATATATATATATATATATATATATATATATATATATATATATATATATATATATATATATATATATATATATATATATATATATATATATATATATATATATATATATATATATATATATATATATATATATATATATATATAAAAATTAAATGCATGTACATAACATTCTCAGGCTACTATTTGCTTTGACTGTATCATGATATCTAGCATGTAATTATGGTTTAATGTCCTTTAATCCAAATGATTGCGGTAATACTAGAAGTTTACTGTAAAAGTATTTCAGGTGAAACTTTATGAGAGGAGAAAGTAATTACATTCCTGCATGCTACACATGACAGTTATTTGTTATCAGCATAGATAGCCGGCAACAATAGATAGCTTTGAAAAGGAACATTAAAGCAAAAATAGTTCAGGTCTTTTTTAACTTGTATATAATTTTGCTGTAACTTAATATAACCCTATACAACAATAAACAATGAACTCCAAAACAGTTCTCACAAATCAGCATATCCAGTAGAGTTGCTTTGCAAAATTTGCTAGTCACCAGAGATAACCGTCCAACTGACTAATGAAGGAACACATAACTACACAAAGATACTAGATATGTCAGTTACAAAAAAATTCATATTTATAGTTGTTTATCAGATTACTGACTAAGCAAGGTGATTCAATTGTTGAAAGCTGTACCCAGAGTGACGCACATTCCTTTCAATGAAATTTCCAATAAATGTTAGATAAGATGTTTACAGAACAGAGAAAAGAGAGGGAGAAGTGATATTCAACTTGTTGTTATGATTAAAAGGGATGTCTTGGACGGAGAGAGGCTATCTGCCCACTTTAAAAACCCAATTATACCCCATAATAGAAAAAGGTTACTTTTTTTCCCAATTAAAAAAGTGCCACCCCATCTTGTTGGCAGGTGACCGCTATAAATTACGTTAGGAAGATGCCCCTCACACGCAATAGAAAAAGGTGATTCCTTTTAAATGAGATGGTCATATTGTCTATCTTGTGTGCGTTTGTATATGTGTATGTGTGTTAAAAAGTCTAAGTCCACTACCACAGACTTGTGCAAGTTACAAACTTTGAAATCAGTAATTTAAATTATTGATTTTACACATTGAGGAAAATTTATCAACATACATTTGCAGATTTTGAGGTTTTGCAGTGCAGGCTCATTAATATGAAAATTTAAGAAGAAAAACTGCTTATATAGCCACTTTGCCCCAGACACTCATATGTTTGGGGTGATTGACTTGCCCTGCTCTCACGCAACTGGTTGCGCAAGAGCAGGGGACAGCACTACACAAGAGAGCTTATGGGCAACATAAAATCTCACCACACAATGCTGCATTGGAAGTCGTGACTACACTCTCTACTTGAGAACTTTTTTGCCTCAAACATAATATATTTTTCTTACTTTAGTGTTAGCCCTCTGCTCACAACTGCAACCAAAAAAAAAAAATTTGATTTGTTAACACACAGGACGTCTTTCTAGCTTTCCACTGTGTAATGTTTGGGCAATGCTAAATGTTCCATATGTTTTAATTGATGAAGAAGTGGTCCAGAGAACTCTACCTTCCTATGAAGAAGACTCCACATTTGTGCTTTTGCTTAATGGGTTGATTCCGGCTTCAGCTGGGCATCTGATGCAGATGTTGTTCTATTACACAATTATGCTAGCTTAGTATACTAGTCATCTGACCGTGTGGCCTGGTCTTGCTTTGGAGAAAAACTACCTGTTTTCAGAAAATCTCTTCAGTGTATGTTGCATTGTCCTTTTAAAGGGACAGCATACTATAAAATTGTTTTTCCCTTAATGTGTTTCAAATTACTTTTTTTACCAGCTGCAGAGTAAAAAATGTATGAGATTTGGTTTTTAAGGTTTATTTGTGTATATGAATTAGCTGATTTTGTGTTTTGAAGCCACAACCCAATAAAATGGGTTGATCTTGTGGTATAATCAGATCTCATTACTTTATCATATTGTGTACATATACCTGCTTCTTTATCTTATATCTATCCATAAACCAATCACCAATATTTGGAGAGAACAATGGAAAATTAAAGGGACAGTCTAGGCCAAAATAAACTTTTATGATTCAGATAGAGCATGTAATTTTAAACAATTTTCCAATTTACTTTTATCACCTATTTTGCTTTGTTCTCTTGGTATTCTTAGTTGAAAGCTTAACCTGGGAGGTTCATATGCTAATTTCTTAGACCTTGAAGACCACCTCTTTTCAGAATGCATTTTAACAGTTTTTCACCACTAGAGGGTGTTAGTTCATGTATTTCATATAGATAACACTGTGCTTGTGCACATGAAGTAATCTGGGAGCAGGCACTGATTGGTTAAACTGTAAGTCTATCAAAAGAACTGAAATAAAAGGGGCAGTTTGCAGAGGCTTAGATACAAGATAATCACAGAGGTTAAAAGTATATAAATATAACTGTTGGTTATGCAAAACTGGGGAATGGGCAATAAAGGGATTATCTATCTTTTAAAACAATAAAAATTCTGGTGTAGACTGTCCCTTTAACATTGTTGTATTACCTTATCTCTACTATAACCCACTGGGAGTGTAATTTCTTCTACTGGCTTTGTTAACACAGCTTGGCCTTGAGGCCAAACACTTTCAGGATGGGTGGGGATACCACAGGTTAAATAATCTATTTCAGATGCCATTATAAGGGTAATGGAAATACTTGTAAACAATTTAATAAACTCCAGCAGGTAAAGTGGATCATTGGGAACAAATTAAAGGGGAGAAGATTTTTGAGTAAACTGTCCCTTTAACTGTAATCTTGGTTTACAATTTATTTTTAAACTAGGCACCTTTAAAAAACAGAATTTATGTTTACCTGATAAATTTCTTTCTCCTACGGTGTGTCCGGTCCACGGCTTCATCCTTACTTGTGGGATATTCTCATTCCCTACAGGAAGTGGCAAAGAGAGCACACAGCAAAGCTGTCCATATAGCTCCCCCTCTGGCGCCGCCCCCCAGTCATTCGACCGACGGTTAGGAGAAAAAGGAGAACCATAGGGTGCAGTGGTGACTGTAGTGTACAAAAAAATAAAAATTTTAAACCTGACTAAATGCCAGGGACACACCGTAGGAGAAAGAAATTTATCAGGTAAACATAAATTCTGTTTTCTCCTACAATGGTGTGTTCGGTCCACGGCTTCATCCTTACTTGTGGGAACCAATACCAAAGCTTTAGCCTCCGAAGAAGCAAAAGTATCGAATTTGTAAAATTTTGCAAATGTATGCAGTGAAGACCAAGTCGCTGCCTTACAGATCTGTTCAACAGAAGCCTCGTTCTTGAAAGTCCATTCGTTCAGGAGGCTGCCGTCCAGCAGTCACATAAGCCAATCGGATGATGCTTTTTAGCCAGAAGGAAAGAGAGGTAGCAGTAGTTTTCTGACCTCTTCTCTTACCAGAATAGACGACAAACAAAGAAGATGTCTGTCTGAAATCCTTTGTTGCTTCTAGATAGAATTTTAAAGCACGAACCACATCTAGATTGTGTAACAAACGTTCCTTTTTAGAAACTGGATTAGGACACAGAGAAGGAACAACTATTTCCTGGTTAATATTCCTATTGGAAGAAAACCAGGCTTGGAACGTAAAACTACCTTATCTGTATGAAACACCAGATAGGGTGAATTACACTGCAAAGCAGACAATTCAGAAACTCTTCTAGCAGAAGAAATAGCAACCAAAAACAAAACTTTTCCAAGATAGTAACTTAATATCTATGGAAAGTAAAGGTTCAAACGGAACCCCATGAAGAACTGAAAGAACTAAATTTAGACTCCATGGAGGAGTCACAGGTCTGTAGACAGGCTTGATTCTGACTAACGCCTGTACGAATGCCTGAACATCTGGCACGGCTGCCAGACGTTTGTGCAACAAGACAGACAGAGCAGATATCTGTCCTTTTAAAGAACTAGCTAACAGACCTTTCTCCAATCCCTCTTGGAGAAAGGAAAGAATCCTTGGAATCCTAATTTTACTCCATGAGTAACCCTTGGATTCGCACCAATAGAGATATTTCTGCCATATCTTATGGTAAATTCTACTGGTTACAGGCTTTCTGGCCTGAACCAGAGAATCTATAACCGATTCCGAAAACCCATGCTTAGATAGAATTAAGCGTTCAATCTCCAAGCAGTCAGTTGCAGAGAAACTAGGTTTGGATGTTCGAATGGACCTTGTACTAGAAGGTCCTGTCTCAAAGGTAGCTTCCATGGTGGAGCCGATGACATATTCACCAGGTCTGCATACCAAGTCCTGCGTGGCCAAGCAGGAGCTATTAGAATTACCGAAGCCTTCTCCTGTTTGAACCTGGCTACTAGCCTGGGGAGGAGAATAGATTGAACGACCAAGGCGCCACTAAGGCATCTACCAATGTCGCCTTGGGATCCCTGGACCTAGACCCGTAGCGTGGAACCTTGGAGTTCTGACGTGACGCCATCAGATCCAGATCTGGAATGCCCCATAGTTGAGTTAACTGGGCAAAAACCTCCGGGTGAAGTTCCCACTCCCCCGGGATGGAAAGTCTGACGACTCAGATAATCCGCCTCCCAGTTGTCTACTCCTGGGATGTGAATTGCAGATAGATGGCAAGAGTGATCCTCCGCCCATTTGATGATCTTGGATACTTCTCTCATCGCCAGGGAACTCTTTGTTCCTCCCTGATGATTGATGTACGCTACAGTCGTCATGATGTTCGACTGAAATCTTATGAATTTGGCCTCCGCTAGTTGAGGCCAATCCAGGAGCGCATTGAATATCGCTCTCAGTTCCAAAATGTTTATCGGGAGAAGAGATTCTTCCCGAGACCATAGACCCTGAGCTTTCAGGGAGTCCCAGACCGCGCCCAAACCTAAGAGACTGGCGTCGGTCGTGACAATGATCCACTCTGGTCTGCGGAAACTCATTCCCTGAGACAGGTGATCCTGAGACAACCACCAGAGGAGCGAGTCTCTGGTTTTCTGGTCCATTTGTATCTAGGGAGACAAATCTGCATAATCCCCCATATCACTGCTTGAGAATGCACAGGTGCAATGGTCTTAGATGAATTCTATGTCTATGGACAATGACAATGTCCATTGCCGCAACCATTAGACCGATTACCTCCATGCACTGAGCCACAGAAGGCTGAGGAATGGCATGAAGAACTCGACAAGCATTTGAAAGTTTTGACTTCCTGACCTCCGTCAGAAAGATTTTCATTTCTACCCAGTCTATTATTGTTCCCAGGAAGGGAACCCTTGTGACCGGGGACAGAGAACTTTTTTCTACGTTCACCTTCCACCCGTGAGACCTTAGAAAGGCTAGAACAATATCCGTATGAGCCTTCGCTTTGTGGAAAGACGACGCCTGAATTAAGATGTCGTCTAGGTAAGGTGCTACCGCAATGCCCCTTGGCCTTAGCACTGCTAGAAGGGATCCTAACACCTTTGTAAAAATTCTTGGAGCAGTGGCCAATCCGAAGGGAAGAGCCACAAACTTGTCCAGGAAGGCGAACCTTAGGAACTGATGGTGAACTTTGTGGATCGGAATATGCAGGTATGCATCCTTTAGGTCCACAGTAGTCATGTATTGACCCTCCTGGATCATTGGTAAAATTGTTCGAATTGTTTCCATTTTGAATGATGGAACTCTGAGGAATTTGTTTAGGATCTTTAAGTCCAGAATTGGCCTGAACGTTCCCTCCTTTTTGGGAACTAAAAACAGGTTTGAGTAAAAACCCAGTCCTTGTTCTGCTTTTGGAACTGGGTGTATCACTCCCATTTTTAAAAGGTCTTCTACGCAATGTAAGAATGCCCGTCTCTTTGTCTGGTCTAAAGACAAGCGAGACATGTGAAACCTTCCCTTTGGAGGAAGGTCCTTGAATTCTAGGAGATACCCCTGAGAGACAATCTCTAAAGCCCAGGGGTCTAGGACATCTCTTGCCCAAGCCTGAGCAAAGAGAGAGAGTCTGCCCCCTACTAGGGAATTAGCCAACTTCAGTGCGTGAATTCTGTCCATGACTTCATCATATGGAGTCTCCTTCTGGAGCGAATTTTCTAGTTCATCGAACCAAAAAGACGCCGCAGGAATAATGCACGAAATTGGTTGAAGAAGGAAACCTTGCTGAAATTTTTTTTTATTAAGCAACTCTTCTAATTTTTTATCCATAGGATCTTTGAAAGCGCAATTGTCCTCTATTGGAATAGTTGTGCGCTTAGCTAACGTTGAAACTGCCCCCTCTACCTTAGGGACCGTCTGCCATGCGTCCCTTCTGGGGTCAACAATGGGGAACATTTTCTTAAATATAGGAGGGGGAACAAAAGGAACACCTGGCTTCTCCCACTCCTTAGTCACTATATCCGCCATCTTAGGTATCGGAAACGCATCAGTGTGTACTGGGACCTCTAGGAAATTGTCCATTTTACACAATTTTTCTGGGATCACCAAAGGATCACAATCATCAAGTGCAGCTAGGACCTCCTTAAGTAGGGCGCGGAGGTGTTTTAGCTTAAATTTAAATGTTATGGTGTCAGGCTCTGCCTGCTGAGAAACTTTTCCTGTCAGAAATTTCTCCCTCAGACAGGCCCTCCCTCACCGCCAAGTCAGCTTGATGTGAGGGCACTACAGATAAATTATCCTCTGCGTCTGCTTGCTCATTGTCTGTGTTTAAAACTGAGCAATCACGCTTCTTTGGAAAGGCTGGCAGTTTGGATAAAAAATGCTAATTGTTGCATAGTAATCGCAATTGGTGCGCTAGATGTACTGGGCATCGCCTGCGCGGGCATAGCTGGTGTTGACACAGAAGGAGAGGAAAGCAAGCTATCTTCACTTCAGCTAAATAATCATCTTGGGCTATATTTTTAAGTGTGATTGTACTGTCCTTAAGCTGGTTGGACGCTATGGCACACTGCACACATAAATTTAATGGGGGAACCACCTTGGCCTCTGGACATACAGAACATAGTCTATCTGAAGATTCAGACATGTTTGACAGGCTTAAACAGAACTACAATGCAATAAAAATTATTTTTGACAAAAACGTTACTGTCTCTTTAAATAATAAAAGAGCATGCATTATTACTGAATCATCAAAAAACCATGAAATAAACATCCGATTTTAATGAAATTTTCACCGCAGAGCCTTAATGCTTTGAAACGATTGCACACAAATTTTCAGACCAATTAACCCCTTAATGCCCAAACCGGAGCTAATAACAGTTATTAACCGGTTAACACACTACAGAACTAGCCCCAGCTTCCCCTGTAGCCTTTACCTTTCTTAGGGATTATTTTAGTAGGAAATAAGCCTCTCTGGAGTCCTTTCTGATGCCCCACATGAAGCTGCATGGACTGCCTAGGCAAAATCAACTGCGCAATTGAGGCCTGAAAATGAGGCATCCTCCCTCTTCATTCCAGAGTGGAGGGGCCTTTCTGACTAGATTTAGGTGTCCAAATAAGTGCCAGGCCGAAATTAAACCCCAAAAGTGTTTTAAAGTCTGAAAAAACACCTTATTTATAGTGAAAAACATGCTAAAAAGCAATCGATTTTAAAGCCCACAATAGTGTCAACCAGCATAGAGCCCTAAATATAAGCCATCATTTTATACAGAGTCTAAGAAAAAATGGCTTACCTATCCCAGAGGGAATTTCTGACAGTCTTCTAGCATTACCAGGTCTTGTTAGAAAAATGACTGATCATACCTGAAAGCAGTTAAGCCTGCAAACTGTTCCCCCCAACTGATGTTCTCTGGTTTCAACAGTCCTGCGTGGGAACAGCAATGGATTTTAGTTACTGGTGCTAAAATCATACTCCTCTCAACAGAAATCTTCATCACTTTCTGCTGTAGAGTAAATAGTACAAACCGGCACTATTTTAAAATAACAAACTCTTGATAGAAGAAATAAAAAACTACAACTAACACCACATACTCTTTACCACCCCCGTGGAGATGCTACTTGTTCAGAGCGGCAAAGAGAATGACTGGGGGGGCGGAGCCAGAGGGGGAGCTATATGGACAGCTTTGCTGTGTGCTCTCTTTGCCACTTCCTGTAGGGAATGAGAATATCCCACAAGTAAGGATGAAGCCGTGGACCGGACACACCAATGTAGGAGAAATATTAAAGGCATTTCAACTAATGACCTTCTTTAAAGGCCCCAACAGGCACACTTGCAGGATTATACTAACAGAATATCAGGTGTTAATTAGAAGACAAATACAATTCCCACGTGTGCTAGGATAATACTTTTTGAATGAAATATATGTCACAACAGTTTTGAAATGTTTATGCAAATGTTGCATTAAAGGGACAGTCAACTCAAAAAAATGTATTGTTTTAAAAGATAGATAATCCCTTCGTTACCCATTCCCCAGTTTTGCACAGCCAACATGGTTATATTAAAAAGGGACAGTGTAGTCAGAAATGAAATGGCAATCACACACACGAGTATAAATCAAGCATTTTTTAATGTGGATTCTGTATTAAATAATATGTACCGTTTTTAAAATATATATGTTTAAAATAATTAATTTTTCAAAACCCACTCCTTTGTCAGACTTTATGGATTCCCAATCCGTGCTGATAACTTCAGTTGTAAGATGGCGACATTTAGACGCATTGCGCATGCGCAAGTTAGCGCAACGTCATGCGCATGTGTTTTTTTTTAGGTTCGCTATGATGTCAGCTTGATTGCCGCAATATGAGCATGCGATGGGAATTAGATGGTATTGCGTATGCGTTTAACACAGATAATGCATTTAAATGAGATGCAAAAACAAGAGATACAATTGGCGGTTTGGTTAGCCCTTAGATGGACCACATTTGTGGGCTGGATGATGTGATGTCATCGTAATAAAATAAAATTTTATGGAAAAACGGAGCTTCGTTTTAAACAATAAGAAGGTAAATTACATTGCTATAATAGTTTATATGCAAAATGTTTGTTCCGTTTTACATTAAAAACCAAAAAAGTTAGTAATCCTTTAATACACTTAACCTCAGATTACCTTGTATCTAAGCATCTTGACAGCCCCCTGATCACATGACTTTTTATTTATTATTTATCGACTTGCATTTTAGCTGGGTTGTGCAGAACCCACGGGCGTGAGCACAATATTATCTATATGGCCCACATGAACTAGCAGTCTCCTGTTGTGAAAAGCAAATAAAAAAGCATATGATTAAGAGTTTGTTTATAGCGGCTTAGAAACCGGCAGAAATTTAGAGGTTTGAATGTTATAATGTATTTTAATAGAACAATGTTGGTTGTGCAAAGCTGGGGAATAGGTAGTAAAGGTGTTATAGAACGTTTTAAACAAAAACAATGTTATTGTTGACTGTCCCTTTAAGAGACTGCACTATGTGCAGAATTATACAACATGAGGATTGACTTGTGTGATAAATGAGCTGCAAATACCTAATTTGGCACCTAAAAGTATACTTACCTCTAAGCAAAGCCATCCTCTTTAGTGCTGCAGTTTTTATAAACTAGCGTGTCAGGGGCTGTCTAATAACAGCGAGCCTGATCACACCATTCAACTACTGTAGCGCACTCAAGCGCTAGGTAGAGCAGACAACAGCTGGAGGCTGCTACATGTAGTTGAATGGTGTGATCGGACTTGCAGTGATTAGACAGTGAGCCCATGACACACTAGTTTATAAAAAGTTCTGTGCCAAAGAGGATGGCTTCACTTAGAAGGATTGTCAGGTAATTTTTAAAACAAAAGCCTATCCTCATCTTACTTAATTTGGCAAATAGTGCAGAATTACGGAACATTTCAAAATGTTTACTGTCCCTTTAAACACATTACTTAACTACTTAAAGGAATAGTCTAGTCAGAATTAAACGTTCATGATTCAGATAGAGCAACTTTCTAATTTACTCCTATTATCAATTTTGCTTTGTTCTCTTGGTATCTTTATTTTGAAAAGGCTAGAATGTAAGCATAGGAACCGGCCCATTTTTGGTTCAGCACAAGGGTAGCGCCTTCTGATTGGTGTCTAAATGTAGCCAGGGCCGGATTTACATCTCAGGTGGCTGTAGGCACAAAAACCTGAAGCGGACCTGACTTTTTTTTATTATTATTTAGGACAACTATAAATAAATATTAGATGTAAAATTAAATTTTCCCTTTTATGGAGATACACAAATACACACACCAATTGCAATATTTGTTGTAATGGAAGCTACACCAGAAATCAATATTCACTTGACTCAAATGGCCATACAATTTCTATTATGTATAACAAAAACAAATCATGTTAAACTTTTAATGCAAAATATTCTAAAGAAAACCATATTTAAAGGGACATAAAATGTGACAGTTTGCTGGGCATTTTATTATTGCACTAGTGCTTGCACAGAAGTGTGTTAGCCTCTTGCAAAAGAGTTAAACACATAGTCAATGTCAGTTCTGAGACAGCAATACACATCTGTGCAGACCCAGATGGGCTCATAGGACATGTTTATTGACAAGCAATTAGTGTATTGCTTTTCTGGAGATGACTGACTAGTGCTTAACATTTTGTTGGAGTTAAACACAGTTTTGTGTAAACAATAGCAATATTAAAACTAGCAGCATGCAAGCTCATCACCATCAACAACCTGTGCAGCCAGTGGAAGAAAATATAAAATGTAGTTATTTTTTTCCACTACATGAAAAAAATCTTGTAAACTCTGATATTTTTGGTACAAATACACACAGATGTTACATTTATTTTGTTCTGAAATATAAATATCATATGATGGTGCTCTCAAAGGAAAACATGGAATGTTGTAGAATATATGTAATCCAGGGGTCAACAAATGTGTTTAAAATTAGAACTTAGAAATTCAATTTACCACAATACAAAAATACCACACTTACTTGATAAAAGAACAGATTAACAATTTTTAATGTGATGTGTGTGTACAATGTATGTATGTATGTATGTATGTATATATACATACACACACACACACACACATACATACATACAAACAAATATGCCATGTGAGTGGTTTACACACATTTTACAGCCTTACAGTCAACAAACTTTGTTGTCAAAGTGCCCTAAAGGCTGTAAATCACAATTGGCATCTTGTAATAAAGAGCAGAGCAGCTAGTCCCACATAACCTCCACACCTCCAAGGCCTTTATAGAACAAAAACATTCATCCTGAAGCAGAATTTAAACTCCTGGCTATAAAAACGGAATACAGCACATAACAAGTGAATACACTGCAACCCTCTCTGGTAGCCAAGGGGTTAAAGTGCTCTGCTTGTTATGTTTTCATTCTAGGCAGCATTAGAAGCCTTGTACAGTCCTAACCTGTTCTGAAGCTTTCATTCCTCAACAAAAAGTTTCTGCACCACATCAGCATGGAGCTTGGCTGTGTGAGGCAACAGAAGTACATAAAATAAAAGTGAAACTAAACATGCCTGGCGAAAATGGGAGGGGTTTAGTTTGAATCTTTGCCCCTCTCTCCTTCATGGCTCCCTCAACTGCTGTAACATATTCCCAATGAAACACTCGACTTTGTAGGCACCTGGCAGCACAATTCTTACTAAAAGAAATGCCCTCATAAAAAAAAAAAAAATGTTTTTTTTTTTTTATTACTGACAGGCGCCTGTAGGCAGATGCCTACTGTGCCTAATGGGAAATCTGGCCCTGAATGTAGCCACCAATCAGCAAACGCTACTCAGGTGCAAAACCAAAAATGGGCTGTCTCCTAACCTTATATTCAAATAAAAATAGCAAGAGAACAAAGAAAAATTGATAATAGGAGTAAATTAGAAAGTTGCTTTAAAATTGCTTGCTCCATCTGAATAATGAAAGTTTAAATTTTGACTAGACTATTCTTTTAACTCACACTTGTGATTTGATTTCCAACAATACAAGACACGCAATATTATTACTACAAACAGCAATTAACAAACATGGGTAATTCAAGGAGTTATAAACAGCAGTAAATTAACACCTTGATTGCCCATAAAACACTTACATGCAGCATTACGGTATTATGACCAACCTAAAAGGTGACTGTCATAATAATGACGTCACAGCAATACTTTAATTTCAGGATCCAGCAAATATAAAAAGCCCCTTCTCCTCCACAAAAATATAAATTTTCAAAAGGCGAGTCCTACTATTTAAAGGGACAGTCTACACCAGAATTTTTATTTTTTTAAAAGATAGATAATCCCTTTATTACCCATTCCCCAGTTTTGCATAACCAACACAGTTATATTAATATACTTTTAACCTCTGTGATTATCTTGTATCTAAGCCTCTGCAAACTGACCCTTTTTTCAGTTCTTTTGACAGACTTGCAGTCTAGCCAATCAGTGCCTGCTCCCAGATAACTTCACGTACACGAGCACAGTGTTATCTATATGAAATACGTGAACTAACACCCTCTAGTGGTGAAAAACTGTTAAAATGCAATCTGAAAGAGGTGGGCTTCAAGGTCTAAGAAATTAGCATGTGAACCTCCTAGGTTAAGCTTTCAACTAAGAATACCAAGAGAACAAAGCAAAATTGGTGATAAAAGTAAATTGGAAAATTGTTTAAAATAACATGCTCTATCTGAATCATGAAAGTTTATTTTGGCCTAGACTGTCCCTTTAAAGTGACATTAAACAAATAAAAAAAAAAAAAAAAAAAAACTTTAAAATTATAATTTAAATATTGAAGAAAAAAATGCAACATTTTAATCTCAAACGTAATGTCATGTGCACCACCATGTTGCAACCTAGGTTTAAAAGTCTGCTATCTTATCGCCTCTACTAAAATGTTCCTTAAAATAAGGAGGTTCTATATAGGATATATATGACTTGTATACATATCCAGGCGGTACTTAAAAGGGACATAAAACCAAATGTTTTCTTACATGATTCAGATGGAGCATAATATTAAAATAACTTTCTAATTTACATCTATTATAAAATTTTCGTAATTCTCTTTGTATCCTTTGTTGAAGCAGCAGCAATGCACTACTGGGAGCTAGTTGAACATGAGGCCAATGACAAGAGGCATACATGTGCAACCACCAATCAGCAGCTAGTTCTCAGTAGTGCATTGCTGCTCCTGAGCCTACCTAGGTTTATGTTTCAACAAAATATACAAAGAGAACAAATGAAATTAGATAATAGAAGTAAACTGGAAAGTTGTTTAAAAATTGTATGCTCTGAATCATGAGTTTAATTTTGACTTGAGAGTCCCTTTAAAAAGGGACATGAAAACACAAAATGTTTTTTTTTCATGATTCAGATAGTATACAATTGTGAGCTAATTCCCAATTTACTTCTATTATCTAATTTGCTTAGTTTTCTTGGTATACTTTGTTGAAAAGCAAACCTAGGTAGGTTCAGGCGCAGCAATGTGTTATTGGGAGCTAGCTGCTGATTGGTAGTATTTTGAGGGGTTTTATGTCCCTTTAAACAGTTGTCATACAATGATTTATATAATTAAAATCAGTTAAAACTGAAATGCATACCTGTAAAGTAGTCTTTCCTGTGTTTATATATGTATATATTTTTTGGGACATGAAATGAACAGCTAGGCATCACATGAGGCAGGCAAAAGACAAAAAGTGCACGGTGCAGGAATGTAAATAAAGCAGTGCTGCTTGCTCACAGCACTGTTCTGTTCTGTTTTACTTTGTTTTCACAAATCACAGAAAAAACAGTAGAGATCATTCAGAACTATAAAAAAAAAAAAGCCAGAAACTTCACTAAATTTTACATTTTCCGCTTGACATTTTGTTAAGAAGCTCAATTACTATTTGGAAAGCCTGATGGAAAAGGAGGGTCTATGAGGGGGCCTGACAAACTTATATTAATATTAGCCAGTTAGAAAACAGCTAGGCTTTTTATTATTTTCATTTTAAAGTAGGTCAGATAGAAAAAAAGATAGAAAATAAAGAAATGCCTAGTAGCAATAAATTGTCTAGGAATAGCGATCACGTTTTAGTGGTATACACAGATATCCTGCTCATGCACATTTCAACAGCATTAAAACACTAACAATAAAGTCTAACCACCATAAAGTGCAAGAACCATAGGGAAAATTACAAAACAAATTAATACAACACACAGAGAAAACCCAGCACTCACTTACAAGCTCTCAGCTAAGATTTAAAATCAAAAATGGAAAGGTTAGTTACCGCATCTGGCCAAATGGGACAAGCTCAGGTACCACGTCATGGGATGTGTACCCGGTCCGGTATGAGAGTGCAGTTCCCTTCCGTGTTTTGTATATGTCTAGGGTGGTTACATATTCCTGTGCACCCTTCCCTTGTTTTCAGTTTGTTTGGATTTGAAAGCTTGCATTGTGTGGCTGTTTTAGGGTCTCGGGTATTGGAAAGGACCCTGATGTGGTACCTGAGCTTGTCTCATTTGGCCAGATGCGGTGACTAACCTTTCCATTTTTGCTTTTAAATCTAAGCTGAGAGCTTGTAAGTGAGTGCTGGGTTTTCTCTGTGTGTTGTATTAATTTGTTTTGTAATTTTCCCTATGGTTCTTGCACCCAGACCTGTCTGGGGTTAACTGCTTGTGGCTCTGGGGACAGCACAGCTTCCTGTGAGTGCCAGTGGCACCCAGGGCTGAGCATGTTGCAGGGTCATGGGATGTGTACCCGGTCCGGTATGAGAGTGCAGTTCCCTTCCGTGTTTTGTATATGTCTAGGGTGGTTACATATTCCTGTGCACCCTTCCCTGGTTTTCAGTTTGTTTGGATTTGAAAGCTTGCATTGTGTGGCTGTAATAAATATATAATATATATATATATATATATATATATATATATATATATATATATATATATATATATATATATATATATATATATATATATATATATATATATATATACATACATACATACATACATACATCAACTTTGAACCTGCCAACACCCATACGGCCATCAAAACATTCCATTGTATCTGTATCTCTGCATTACTCATAAAAAGATTGACAAGGCTTGGAATAACCTGAGTGCGGGTGAACTGCGGGCTATCCAAACTTTGGCAGCGGATACCTCTATTGTCATTCGCCCTGCCGATAAGGGCGGGGCTATAGTAGTGTTGGACTATGCTCAATACAGAGATGAAGCTTTGAAACAACTGAATAATGGGATTACATATTGTAGACTCCCCTTTAACCAGATGTGTACTTTAAAAAACAGGCTGATGAGGTGTTAAATCTAGCTTTTCAGGCAAACACTATTGATGAGGATGTGTTTATATTTTTAAATGTGGACAAACCGATTTGTCCCATCCTATATCTTCTACCAAAGATACACAAATCCCTTATGAATCCTCTGGGGCGTCCAACTGTATCTGCCCGAGGTTTGTTACTTCAACCAATTGCTGAGTATCTAGACTACCACCTCCAACCTGTGGTACAAAACACTAAGTAATACCTTAGAGACTCATTTGAGCTCATTAATCTTCTGAAATCCATAACTGACATTAGGGAGACTGACTTACTGGTCACCATGGATCTGGTGAGTCTAAATTCAGTTATCCCACATAAACATGGGATTGAAATGACGTAAACGTATACTGACCGAAAGCGATGTATATAGCGGACCACCGGTAGAGTTTGTAATCCATCTTTTAGAACTATGTCTGGAAAATAATTACTTTCGATTTGAGTAAGGATATTTCCTTAAAATCCTTGGCACTGCCATGGGATCAAATGTGGCCCCAGCATATGCCAATTTATATATGGCTAAATATGAAGAAAGTAATATTTTCTTTCACAGACATGAGTCGATTCTATTTTTATCTCTGCTACATCGATGATGTATTTTTTATTTGAAGGGGTACGAAAGAAGCCCTTATGTCCTGGTTTGAGGGTCTTAACACTTTAAAATCTACAATCAGATTCAAGATTAAAGCCGATTTGGGTAAGATACACTTTCTTGATCTTGAGATCTTTAAAACAGTTAACAACGAAGGATGTTTATTACAAACTACATTATATAACAAAAGAAGACAAAATTTGTATTTTGCATTTTAACAGCAATCATCCTAATTTTCAAAAGAATGGGGTAAGCTCTTCACAGTTCCTGCGGGTTGTGCGTAATAACACCCAGGATACCGTAAACTAACTCATCAACCAACAATGCCAGGGGGCCAAGTCTATGGCACAGGTAGACACGATCACCAGGAGGAACAAAGAACCGGACAAATCCCTTAACTGTATCACTACGTTTACTCCAGCATCACAATTTGTGGAGTCGGTGATTAAGGACAATTGGTCCATTATCCAGTCGGACAATACACTACCATTTGAAACAACTCCCAGTCCAAGGATGGTATATAAAAGGTCTAAAAATCTGAGAGACCTACTGGTCCTCACTGATCCCACCCATTGTTATCAAAAGGGTACATGGTTTCCGATGTGGCAATTGTGTGATGTGTAATAGTATAGTCACAGGGAACAAATTTCATCATCCCCACACTAATAAAATGCTCAACATTCGACACATATTATTAACCTGCATATTTGAATAAGTCATATACAGTATCTCACAAAAGTGAGTACAGCCCTCACATTTTTGTAAATATTTTATATCTTTTCATGTGACAACATTGAAGAAATTACAGTTTGCTACAATGTAAAGTAGTGAGTGTACAGCCTGTATAACAGTGCAAATTTGCTGTCCCATCAAAATAACACACAGCCATTAATGTCTAAACCATTGGCAACAAAAGTAAATACACCCCTAAGTGGAAATGTCCAAATTGGGCCCAAAGTGTCAATATTTTGTGTGGCCACCATTATTTTCCAGCACTGCCTTAACCCTCTTGGACATGGAGTTCACCAGAGCATCACAGGTTGCCACTGGAGTCCTCTTCCACTCCTCCATGATGACATCACAGAGCTGGTGGATGTTAGAGACCTTGTGCTCCCCCACCTTCCGTTTGAGGATGCCCCACAGATGCTCAATAGGGTTTAGGTCTGGAGACATGCTTGGCCAGTCCATCACCATTACCCTCAGCTTCTTTAGCAAGGCAGTGGTCATCTTGGAGGTGTGTTTAGGGTCGTTATCATGTTGGAATATTGCCCTGTGACCCAGTCTCCTAAGGGAGGGGATCATGCTCTGCTTCAGTATGTCACAGTATATGTTGGCATTCATGGTTCCCTCAATTAACTGTAGCTCCCCAGTGCCGGCAGCACTCATGCAGGCTCAGACCATGACACTCCCAGCACCATGCTTGACTGTAGGCAATGCACACTTGTCTTTGTACTCCTCACCTGGTTGCCACCATCTGAACCAGAATAAGTTTTTCTTGGTCTCATCGGACCGCAGGACATGGTTCCAGTAATCCATGTCCTTAGTATGCTTGTTTTCAGCAAACTGTTTGCGGGCTTTCTTGTGCATCATCTTTAGAAGAGGCTTACTTCTGTGACAACAGCCATGCAGACCAATTTGATGCAGTGTGAGGCGTATGGTCTAAGCACTGACAGGCTGACCCCGCACCCCTTCAACCTCTGCAGCAATGATGGCAGCACATATACGTCTATTTCCCAAAGACAATCTCTGGATATGACGCCGAGCACGTGCACTCAACTTCTTTGGTCGACCATGGCAATGCCTGTTCTGAGTGGAACCTATCCTGTGAAACCGCTGTATGATCTTGCCCACTGTGCTGCAGCTCAGTTTCAGGGTCTTGGCAATTTTCTTATAGCCTAGGCCATCTTTATGTAGAGCAACAATTCTTTTTTTCAGATCCTCAGAGAGCTCTTTGCCATGAGGTGCCATGTTTAACTTCCAGTGACCAGTAAGAGAGCGTGAGAGTGATAACACCAAATTTAACACACCTGCTCCCCATTCACACCTGAGACCTTGTAACACAAACGAGTCACATTACACCAGGGAGGGAAAATTGCTAATTGGGCCCAATTTGGACATTTCCACTTAGGGGTGTACTCACTCTTGTTGCCAACGGTTTAGACATTAATGGCTGTGTGTTGAGTTATTTTGAGGGGACAGCAAATTTACACTGTTAGATTGGATTAGCTGTGTTAGTCCAGTAGATAAGATGCTCAAATAACAAAGTATTGCAGTATGCAGGGATACCTTTTTGATTGGACTAAAATAATATTTCAAAGACAAGCTTTCAAGAGTTTTCCTCCCTTCCTCAGGTCTGAAGCAATACTGATCAATCTGATATAGATACACATCACATACAACAAATGGAAGGGAGGGAGGGGGGTGAGAGGGGTGTCATAAAAAGCAGAGGGTGTGTCTGAAGCAGAAAATAGCCAGAAATAATAAATAAACAGAGGAGAGTAAATAGGCAAGATGAGTGGACAAACAAAAGGAAGAAGAAACCAATATAGGACAATAAGATGAGAGATTATAGAAAATTTTGGTAGTGTGTGAGAAAGCCAGAGTCTACATTAAGTCCTTCATTTCTGGTGTTGAAATGTGTGATAATTTTCATCTCAAATGTCTTTCGTTCATGAGAGTCTTTGAAATGGGACCAGTCTGGGTGAAGTGATGACCAACAGGGGTACAATATTCAGAAACAACAAGGAAAATGAATATTGTACCCCTGTTGGTCATCACTTCACCCAGACTGGTCACTCCATCCTTAACCTCAGAATTAAATTTCTTAAAGGGAATTTCAAAGACTTTTAAAATGACACACACTACCAAAACTTTCTATAATCTCTCATCTTATTGTCCTATATTGGTTTCTTCTTCCTTTTATTTTTCCTCTCATCTGGCCTATTTACTCTCCTCTGTTTATTTACTCATTCTGGCTATTCTCAGCCATTTTCTCCTTCAGACAAATCCTCTGCTTTTTATGACCCCCCTCTCATCCCCCTCCCTCCCTTCCATTTGTCGTATGTGATGTGTATCTATATCAGATTGATCAGTATTGCTTCAGACCTGAAGGGAGGAAAACTCTCGAAAGCTTGTCTTTAAAATATTATGTTAGTCCAATAAAAAAAGGTATCACTGCATACTGCAATACTTTGTTATTTGAGCAATATATATATATATATATATATATATATATATATATATATATATATATATATATATATATATGTGTGTGTGTGTGTCTCCTAAATTTTTAGACTAGTTTTGAAATTTAAACAAATGTGTCTTGCAGACATAACACAAGGGAGAACAGTACTTCTCAAATATGCAGGTATTAAAACTTTGTTCTCATTAATTTGGCAGCAATCTGATGGAAAACAAACTGTTAAATATAGCCATTTATTTCAACCTGTGAGATATGAGTTGTAAACGATAAAGGGGAGAGCAATATACTCTGTTTACAGATAAAAGTAATCTGGTAAAACAAGGAATACAATTCTGCCATAAATCTTTCAGATATGAATGATATCAACAAAGTGCACATATATCTCTATGAAGCCTTCATATTAAGAATGTCAAGATTCCTTACACTATTTCTGTAATACAGAAAAAAAGTACACAAACACTGCTTAACAGCATCAGATATGGAATAGTGCACAACATAAGCTTACAACAGTATGTAGCATTACTATATTGTAATTAACAATGTGCAAGAAAATGAGCACAATGTACAGTATTGTAGTATAATACAGTTTAAGATATAGAACAATTTACAAGTAGTTTATTATGGCACAATGCAGCTTAAGATATGGGAAATGTGTACAAATAAATATAACAGCATAATACTTGAGACGGTCCATAACAGTCTCATTACTGAAAAGTGCCATTGGTGCCATTAATAAGAAATTAAATTATATAAACATAACATCATATCAAAAAGTTCTCTGCACAAAAGTAGTTATGAAAAAGTTGTGTAATCATTATGATTGTTTTAAAGGTGTATGAGGATTTATGGGGTGACCACCATCAAATTATTAACAGTATCATTTTCCAGATGCTATATAGTTACTCATACCAGCAGATATAAACTTTTTGGTTCAACACAGAAGGTAACAACAAATTGCACATAATTCTACATAATCTTAATTTAGGTACCAATAAAGTTCAAAGGCAGTACAAGTGTCTGACAGCAACTCTTTGTTCTACATACTATTCATTTATCAACTAAAGTTTACTACAGACTAATGACACAATGTAAATCACAAAAAATAATAGGGGGTCATTTAGAATATCATATATAGCAGGGGTGACCAAACTGATGTCAAATTTATCAGCTGGGAAAAAACTAAAAGAAAGTCACACACCTTTTGTGATGCCAGATGAGTGTACATAAAGGTCAAATTTTAGAAGCTGTGATCCCCTGCGTTCTTCCAATGTTCAACTATATTTACAGAAAACTCTAGAATGCTTTATTTATGTTTATCCAACGTACCAGTAAACTAGAAGGGGTGGCATCTTCATCTGTATTTTCATCTTCTGTTGATTCAGAGTCACTGTTCAAGTCAAACATTTAAAAAAAAAAATTATCTTTGGAACAAAAAGCCCAAAGCTCGAGAAACAGGTAAAAAATGCAGTGAGCACACAGTGAAACTAAAAGCAGTCAGTGTGCTTTTAGTTTCAAGATGATAAAGTACACCCATGTAGAAAAAGAAAGTTAGATTTCATATTCCGAAGCAGTTTGGAACTAGGAAACCACTAATAGCTGTGAGACACCACAGCCTCCTCTATCAATACTGCAGCAACAATAACCTGAGCATGTGCTCTTAGAGGGTACGGCCTTGTACCTCGTCACATGATGTTCACAAGCAATTCTCTGAAAGCCACAGATCAGGTTAATTATTATTTTATATATTCAATGGCAATAGGTGCATCCCAATAACCACAATAAAACAAAGCAAAAAGTTACCAGCTCACAGAAAATATCTAATGTATTAGAAAAGTACATTTTTTTCTCAAAGGCTTAGTAAACTTACATTAGTAATTCTGTACATACTGCTATATAAACACATTTCATACTAGTATTGTTTAGCAAGATATACATTGGCATGTGGCCCAAGCCTATGTGCATGCACAGATTCAGAAACGTATACATTAGCCAACGCTTGCACATGTAATAAGGAGCCTAGTGTAAGAAGGAGCGTGCTCTTCCCTGAGCTTACTGTAGCACGTGCTCACCTGCTTCACTAACCCAAATCCGCAGAGATAAGACAGTAGGGTAGATACAAAAACGTTAGTAGATTACAAAGCCACATGCAACATATACACTAATATACAATGCTGATAAATAGTGGAAACAAATAAAAAGCACCGGAGGAAGCATTAGGCAGTAGTCATTTGCATGCACCTTATATTCTAACTTGTACCACAGTGTGTCTTATTAGTATGGCAGAGGGGACCAAACCGCATAAGATAATCGTTTTAACCACAGCAAACAATTAGGCAACTTATATCCAAACCCTTATAAAATACATTTAAATAAATGTATTTTATAAGGGCTATGCTGCTGTGCAACATGTTATTCCAGGGGTTGACAAATCTGTTTCAAAATTAAGAGCCAGTAAGAACATTTAGGAACAAAAAAATAGGTATTTGTATATAGCTATACGGATAATAATACAAACACTTAGGAGCCGGGGTAAAATTCTAGGAGCCAGTGGCTCCCTGGCTCCTGGGTTTGTTGAGTCTTGGTAACTATGATCATTTGCAATTCTGTGCTGTAGACCTTCCTGTACTCACATTACAACCTCTAGTAGGCAGCTGCCTATGAGTGCTTTCAAACAAAACAACAAACACCTGGCTGATTATATCATGTAATTGTGCAACATTCTTCACATAAATGCAAAATTAAAGGCCCCTTAAAAGGATACAAAAAGGTCAAAATTTAAATGTTCATGGGTGCATTTCAATTTTAAATTAAACAGTTTTTGCAATATACTTTCATTAGCAAAATGCTTCTAGTAAAAGTTATTCCTGTTTTTCAGCTGCATACACACATATGCTATGAAGACCCGTGCACCAGTATTCACGCTCAGAGAGTTGGCGGTGGTGTGTATGTTGTGTGTGAATACTGGTGCACAGCCCTCATAACATACAACATGTGCATATGCTGCTGAAAAACAATGGAAGGATTTTGAAAAAAATGCTTCTATTTAAAATTGAAATGCACCCATGCAAATTTACATTTTTTTTTTAGGCTATAATATGGGATTTAAGAACTTTTTAAACCACTGATACATTTTAAGTGAATGCCATGCAAGGGCGGGGGCTAAATAGCCTACATGTAGGTGCACCAGAAGTATAAACTTGTCACTGTGTGTAGTCTATGATACAGGGCTGGCCAGAGAGCATCCTTTGAGTATAACAGAGAGATTGTGGGCTCTACTTAAAGGGACATAATACTCATATGCTAAATCACTTGAAACTGATGCAGTATAACTGTAAAAAGCTGACAGGAAAATATCACCTGAACATCTCTATGTAAAAAAGGAAGATATTTTACCTCACAATTTCCTCAGCTCAGCAGAGTAAGTTCTGTGTAAAAAGTTATACTCATCTGCTCCCAGCTGCAGGTAAAAAAATGAAGAAATGAACAGCAGCCAATCAGCATGTGCTGAGGTCATGAACTCTTACTGTGAGATTTGACTTAACTCTCATGAGATTTCATAGTAAGCTTCCTTTACCTGATTGGTGAAATAATATGAGAGTGCACAAAGCTCATCCTTTCAGTTGTCCCGGGACAGACATACTAATATGCTGCTTAGAAATCCTTTACAATGGGAGGTGGCTATTGAGGAACTTTTGAGGTTAAATATCTTTCTTTTTTACATAGAGATGTTCAGGTGATATTTTCTAATCAGCTTTTTACAGCTATGCTGCATCACTTTCAAGTGTTTAAACATTTGTGTATTATGGCCCTTTAATCTAAGTGCGTCAGTGATATATGTCATGTGTCATCACCAGCACTAGAATGTGGGGTGTCTGCACTGGCAGCCGCTAAAACTGAAGCATGTTTGTAAAAACAAAGTATACTGCAAACTATTTCTGTATTTCAGATGCACAATATTCTTAGCTAAAATGAAATGCAGATATAAAAACATTTATATACATTATTGTACAACGTAAAGAATGGGAAGTATCCAAAAAAACAGTATGAGAAACTAAGATATCAAAATGTATTGTTCTTACCTAAAATGAAAAGCAAACAATACCACAAAAGCTCCTTGCCTGTGCCATTCTGAAAGAGCAAAGTTAGTTTTATAATAAGTTTGTTCTTTATGAAGCCAGACACTTGGCAGCCTACATATTACAGTTCCCAATTCAGCCACAAGGCGGACAACAGTAAAATCAAAATACTGAATATAATATATGTATCAGTCAATTTCCCTCTTCTTACTATGTATCAGAAATATATGTACAGTATACTAGAGTTCACTCTTAATTATTGATATGCTTGACTTGCATTATTAAAGGGACAGTCTACACCTTAGATATCTTAAAGTCTTACCTTAGATGACGCTGCAAATAGCCTCCTGAACCCTTACTATATAATGTAGCAGGAACAGTAAAAAAAGTTACTTTAAAGTGATGGTAAACTCCGTTAATGCTAAGTTACAGATTTCGATTATTTAGTACTATATATATATATATATATATATATATATATATATATATATATATATATATATATATATATATATATATATATATATATTAAACCGCATTATCATTTCAAAATATTTATATGTATTTTTATTAAAATTTATCGATATTGACAAACCGTTGTTGCACCACATCGCTCTGCCCCTCTTAATTAGTTGCCTGAATAAACTGGATGCTTACCTAGTCTCCACCCTCTCTGCACGTCAGACAATTTGCGCGGTCCCAACACTGACATTTTTAAACGCATGCACATTGGAGCAAATGACGTATACCAAGTAAACATCGAGTCACAAGATGCCGAATTAAGTGAATATGTGGGGGACTATCCCCTACTGACGGCACGTACAGCAACTAGTTTGAAAGATACATTGGTGCAAAGTGAATATAAGAGACAGACTCCATCTTCAACATGGTTAAGCACCCAGGGTAAATGGTGTGGATACAGCTCATGTGGACACTGTGTGTACTGCAGGTTTATCCAAAAAAACAGCAAGTTTGAAACAAACACAGGCATAAAATGTGACAATCAATCAATGGATTACTTGTAACACAACAGGGGTCATTTATCTTTTGCACTGTTCATGTCCTTTATATTATATAGGAAAAACAAAACAAGATCTGAAGGATCGGGTTAGGGAACATAGGGATGATATAAAAAATAAAGTACAAGATAGTCCTGTAGAAAGGCATTTTGAAATGCATCATAATTCAGACTTTACAATTCTGAAAGTAACAGGTATACAACATAAAACATCGCTGTGGTGGGGATGTTGATAAACTCTTGTTGCAAAATGAATCACGCTGGATGTATCGTCTTAATACATTAGCACCCTATGGCCTGAACGAGAAGATTGATTTCTTGCGTTTCCTGTAATATATATATATATATATATATATATATATATATATATATATATATATATATATATATATATATATATATATATATATTTGCCATATGCACATTTTCAGTGTGCTGTATCCAATTTCCCTGTAAATATACACTTTTTATTAGCTTTCTGCTGTTAAGTTGGATTTGCAACTATGTGCTTAATTGAAGTTAGTCATTGTTGCCACTTTACAAAGATAACTGTAATGAATTAAACATTGTATAGGCATCGTTTTCGTAACAGTTACGGTGCAATATTGTTAATAATTTACTAGTTTTTTCTGCTGGTGTTACCCTTTAAAAAAAAAGGAGGAACATGTATAAATCATTTGTTATCAGGTGTTATAAAAAGGCCGGATTCAACATGTAACCGCATCTGATGAAGCCCTGAGGTCAACCCACAAAGGGGAGGGGCGAAACGCGTCATGTCTGACGTTCCTTATAGCGGCAAAACTTGAAAACAAGTGCTCTCCATAAGGCTTATGGTGGAATTGTTTAAACATCATCCAGGTGTCTTAAGATTGCAAGTGGCAGCTGATAAGCTAAGAAGGCATTGTTGTGTTCTTGTATCCGTACCGGATTCTGAGACAAGTGTGGCTGATGCGTCTGGTGTAGCCAGCTGGAAGTCTGCAATTACGGTACAACAGGACGTTACCGCTGAATGTGGTGAGACCAACTCATGCTGCTAGCTTTTTCTTTTCACACAGTGGCGAAATACAAGTGTAGCAAACCTGCACGGTTCTTATGGAACTATAACGGAGCGTGTGTTTCACACTAAGTGCTCTGTATGGACTGCGACATTATAACAATTGTTGTTAGCAATTTTTGTTAGTTTGCTACTTTGTATTCAATTGTGTTATACTATTCATTAGGCATATGCAACTGATTTATTATGAGCGTGTTTTTACACTATGTGCTCACCTATGTGATTATGCTTAAGTTGGTAATGGTTCCAGGCCTGGACAACTCATGTTAATTTTATTTTACACTGTTATTAATGGTTATTTGGGTGTCTTGGACACTAGTGGTGAAAGGTTAATAAATACCACTTTTCTTTAAAGAGATTTGAGCGCTGCCTTGTCATTCTTTAACAACCATATAATTATTGGCTGTTTCTTTCTTTTATAAAATTCTCTTATGCTATGTTTATGACTGCAAGCACATTTTTAGGTCTCGGTATATTAGTAGAGTGCACACCAATTTATTATTGTTCAATGTTTACTTGTTTCAGTCTGAAGAAAAAGTTTGACTTGAGAGAGAGTGCGAGCAATCAGTCCCTTCTAAAACGAGCATATGTGCATACAATTAATTCTAATCATCCCCACCCACTGCAATTATTCCTAATTACTTCCTCCCCTTGTTACAATTAATCCTAACCATCCCCCACACTGCAATTATTCCTTTTTTTAATTTGTAAATTTTTAATAAATTTCAAATACTTCATTTTTATATCAATATAAATTTAAAATTTTAAGCAAAGTCTGTTCATTATATAGTTCAATTTTGTAAATTGCCTCTAACGTTATTGAATCCCATCAACACCAAATAATGTAAGTTTTATTTATAGTTTATTGCTTTTGCTTATAATTTGTCTGAAATAATAATATTATATCAATTGTTTGAAAAAAAAAATATTGATGAAATACAATGAAAATAATATTATCGCATTTTCTATGAAACATTTTTTGCTAAATTTGGGAGATTAAAATCCATAGTGAAATAAAGTGCAGCTATATACTTACTGGCACTATTCCAAGTAAACAATGAATCGTTTGACAATAATACACAATTCAATGTTTACTTCTGCGTGCCGTGTGTAAAATCAGAGAAACAGCGCATGCGTTCAAAATACATGAACACGCAAAATCGTCATCGCACTGAAACGCTCCTGATTGGATGGGCGTATTCTTAGAAGAATGCAAGACTGCGCTTGTGTAAATCGTGTTGCATAGAAGTAAGCCTGTCTGGCGAAAGGCTTACGGATTGGTAGAATAATATTGTGACGGATACCCCGGCTACCCCGACTGGGTAGCTCCGCCCAACGGGTCCTGCTTCCTCCGTGCCGACTTCAGCTATGTAGCTGGCAAGTGACCACAGCCTGTAGCCACGGTCATGGATAGCCTTAGCCGTCTGGTATCCGTGACAAAAATAAACAAACGATATGATGTCACAGGGGGCTGGAGAGACTTCATTAGACAGAGTTATTATATATCAATTTGAAAGTGATTTTACATACATTGCATTACATGAAATGGAGTGTCTAAATCGAATGTAATCTAACAATAGCAATACTATAATCAATTTATATGGAGTTTACCATCGCTTTAAAGTGAATATTGTTTCTGGCCACTTTGAAATGGCTGCCAACCTCAGCCCACTGATGGCATGACGATCTGAGTTGTATCTAGACACTCTGCTGAATAACATTGACAGTCTGTTGTATCTATTAATAATAATAATAATAGTAGTAGTAATAATAATAATAATAATAATAATAATAATAATAGTAGTATTATGTACCTATTCAAAACTCATCCATTTGGGAAACTCAGTTTTTCATTCTTGCAAGAATGCTAAATGGGGTAAAACTAGAAATGATTTAGCAGCTGCTTCTAAATTAGTTAATTCCACATCTGTATACTTTTCAGTTCCTGTGGGGAAATATATACATTTATTAATATAACTATGTGTTATGAGAAAAAAACAATTACCAATTACCAGGCTCACATTCATAACACTGAACTCACATGCACAGCAAGTGTCAAATCCATGTTGTGAGAGAGAAGACACCTATGACTCTCGTGACTTCCTTGGAAATCATCTTAGAAATATTTACGAGTCAACAAGAAAACATATGCATGTTAATATGTCAGTTAATTAATGAGTTTGCACTGAGGCGTCATGTTTGGTAACTCTGGATTAGACACCAGTGACTGTCACATTTCATGTCAATTTCCTTAGTGCATAGATTGATATGAGACTTTTAGACTACAAAAACCAATAATATTAAATAACATTTAGGGAAAAAAAAGGTTTAAAAATTGCATGTTTGTGAGCAGTAGTTGCCTAGATATCAGTTGGCCATAACTGGCCACCACTTACTGGATGACAGGGACAAGTCACCAAATGACTGCACTAAATGGGAAAAAAAAAAACCTTATGCTACTGTACCAAAAAATTATACATGAATTTGATGCCTCCCCCATCTGGCCCACTGCATTATTAGTATTTCTAAAGAAATATTTCTATGAGCCTTATCCAAGCATTGGCTTGCAAACATTTCTATGATTTAAACACTTTCAAAGAAGAACTTGCCCAAAATAAGGTGAGGATTTTTAGAATTTTTTGTGATCACTCCATTTAAACAGAAATTGAGCCTTGTATTTTTTTTAATTTACCTATCAAAACTATAATTTTTTGTTTTACTTAGACAACCCAAGGTATTGATCTATGCCCATTTTGGTATATTTCATGCCACTATTTTACAGCCAAATGGGATCATATAAAAAAAATTGTTAACTTTTCCAGAAACTTTTAGACTTCTCACTGAAATGATTTACATACAGCTTGTGCAACCATACATAACCCATGAATTTAGTTGGTATCCCAAACATGTTTTACTGTTAAACCATGAGGCAGATTGTATTAAGTGGAAAAGCTTATAAAGTTAAACATTTAATGCTTGTTAACTTTAAAAGGGACAGTAAAGTCAAAAGTAAGCTTTCATAGTTCCGACAGGTCATGCATTTTAAACAATGTTACAATTGACTTTCATGATCTAATTTGCTTTATTCTCTAGGTATCCTTTGTTGAAAACATACCTAGGTTAGCTCAGGAGCAGCAATACACTACAAGGAGCTAGCTGCTAATTGGATGCTCCACATATACGCCTCATTGGCTCACCAGATGTATTCAGCTGACTCCCAGTAGTGCATTGATGCTCCTTCAAAAAATCATACCAAGAGAATGAAGCAAATTTATAAATTGTATGATCTATCTGAATCATGAAAGGAAAATTAAGCATTCTATGTCCATGTAATGCATTACTTTCAATACTTTATCAGTAAAATCCTAATAAAACCCCCATTTCTGCATTTTTATTTTGCTAGTAGGCCAAGGGAGATATAAGTGTTTTTATACACTCACCATTGCATAGATAGACAACAGAACTACTTTGTTTGCTGGTTGTTCCTAAAAATCTTCACTATTAAAAATTGCCAAAGTGGGGGTTGGGCATAATAAATGCTGCAAAGGAGGTTACAAACAAAATACATACAAGATGCAAGTAGTAAATTGTGAAAAAAAAAGTATTTTATCACTTCCATGTACTTAGTAAAACATTAAAAAAAAAACTTGTTCCTACAGAATTTACAAGTAAAAAATGTTTTTTCACTTTTGTGTTGCTATAGAGATAGGGGTTTGCTTGTGAATACTGTGGCATTTAGAAGGGAAAAGTGAGGTGAACAGGCTGTGTGAAGTTCTTTGTCCAAGATCTGTGCAAGTACAGATGGGTTTCTCCTTTTACAATCAGCACTTAGTAGGGAAGAGTGGAAACTGTACAAAAACCTAACAGAAAACTCTTTGTTAGCCTTTTAGGAAACTCTCAAACAACGAGAACTTGTGTACTTGCAATACGATAATTCTCACAACTTACAACTTCTTGACATATGAGAAAAAAACAAACAAGAGGTCCCACTACTTGCTGACCTATTCTGTGCAAACATAATTCCCCTGCTTTCCATTAAAAGCTCTTCCCCGTTTACTCTGAAGCAAAAACGTAACAGATTACATGCTAAAAACATTTGTTGTATATACAAACTAACCAATTATAGTGGAAAAATCCTACAAAGAGACCATATGCTAAAAAAAATAAAAAAATAAAATGTTGAAGGATTTCTCCACTATAATTGGGTATTTTGTATATAAAATACATTTTTTCAGCATCTAATTTGTCAGAGCATGTATATTTTTTCACTTGCGTCTACATTCCCACTAGGGTTTAAACACATAGTTTAAGTACCATTCGGGTACAGCAGAGGACTGCTGGTCCTGAGCAGAAACTACAGGTTAGCCCATCAGCAGTGCCAGTCACACAGCTAATTCACAAGTCTACCGCTGCTAATTGTGTCACTATATACACTAATGACTCAAGCTAGCAATATGGTTTCTGATCTATTGCATAAACCAAAGACTAGAAAAAAAAATAGAACAAAAATATGCCTCAGTAGAGGGTACGGCTTTATTTATTTTAACAAAAAACAAAGCATTTTTTTGTTATAGATTATATATATCTCTGTATCTTCCCTGTGAACAGAGAAAGTTTCTTAAAGTGCCATTGCAATATAGAGCATACAGAATTGCATACAGGGTCCCAAAAATTTATCAGGAGCTAGGTCTTAAAGAGAAACCCAAAATTTTTCTTTCATGATTCAGATAGAGCATACAATTTTAAACCGCTTCTTCAATTTATTTTTACTATCAAATTTGTTTTAATCTCTTGCTATTTTCTGTTGACAAATTTGTTTTAATCTATTGGTATCCTCTGTTGATGGAGCAGCAGTGAACTTATGGGAGCTAGCAAACACATTTGGTGAACCAATGACAGGGGGCAAATATATGCAGCCACCAACCGGCAGCTAGCTCCCAGTAGTGCATTGGTACTCCTGAGCCTGCCTAGGTATGTTTTCAACATAGGATACTAAGAGAACAAGGCACATTAGATAGATAATTGACGTAAATTGTTACAATTTTTTTTTAAATTGTATGCTCTATCTGAATTAAAAAAATATATATTTTGACTTTCCCTTTAATTCTAGTGAAAATAGCATAGTAGCAAACACTATTTTTTATTCAGAAATAAATAATAGTTTAGGAGAATGATGTGCACCATACTCTGTGAAATTTCATAACGCAGTAAGGCGAGTTTAAGTTTAGGACACACGCATTAAAGATCCCATGCAAAGGTGTGTAGGCGTATCATGTAGGCCAAAGGATGTAGCAAAAGCTTGTATGTGGATTATACACATCCACACGTACAACTCACAACAATATAGTCTGTTTTCCAATAAGATATCCAAGAACATCTAATGAAGAATAAAGAGAGACTGGGTAATCAGACTCAGATTGAAACTGCTCAGCATTTTATTTAAACTATGGTTTCTCTTTACTATGTCCTAATAATACTATAATGAAATGTGCCAATTTCGTAGAACCTAAATGTAATAATAAAGTTGTTTATGTATTAACCCCCCCCTAAAAAAAAAGCAGTTAGACACATAGATAAAACTTGCATGTCAGCCTCATGCAGGACATAACCACACATAGCTGAGTGACACTTTAGTTATGTGTTTAACCTCTGAGGGGGTTAAACTTATGATTACCAAGGGTCAACTGTACAATAATAAAAAATTATAATTATTGCAGTAAAATGTCCCTGCTACTAAAATCTATACATACATCATATGCCAAGTAAATCTTCTTAGACCAATGCTTAAGAGATTTAGGGGATTTCAACAGTAGACTCACTTATGGAGTAATAAGAGGTGAGGGTCTGTTACACTCAGTGGGTTTAGTGACACATCTTTGGCATAAAGCAAGGTTTATCCACAGATGCCACTAGCTGGAAAACACTGGCAGAGACCTCAAAATCCTTCCTCTTTCATAGGCACATGATATAGCTGAAACTGCCAAATCCCTGCAAAATACAATCTTAAGTGCCAAAGTATGACAAAACTGCAGGTTAGCACTGTGGGTGTCTGTCTGCAGCTGGCAGTGTATACAAAGCAACAATTCAAGCAAAGTAAGCTAAAAATGTTAGATAATTTGTATCCATATCTAATTGATAATTTAATTATACAACATGGTATGCATCTTCAAGTTAAAGGGACATAAAACTCAAAAATTGTTCTTTTATTCAGATAAAACATTCAATTTTGAACCACTTTGCAATTCACCTCTATTATCTAATTTACTTTGTTCTCTTGGTATAATTTGTTGAAAATAATACTTAGGTAGACTCAGGAGCAGCAATGCATTACTGGGAGGTAGGTGCTAATTGGTGGCTGCACATATATGCCTTTCTTTATTGACTTACCTGATATGTTCAGCTAACTCCCAGTAATGCATTGTTGATCTTTCAACAAACAATGCCAAGAGAACAAAGCAAATTTGATAATACAAGTAAATGAGAAAGAACATGAAATTATAAAAAAAAAAAAACCCTATCTAAATTTTGAGAGAAAATATTTGGGTTTCATGTCCCTTTAATGAATGAAAAATATTCAATTTTCAACAACAAAGTACAGAGGTAGACAACTTCTTTCTACCCTACAAATACCTTCAGCAGGCCTGTCCTCACACAAGAAACACCACCATGTTTTGTACTAAAATACACACTGTGTAGAGAAAGCAACAAAATAATGACTAATTAACAACTAATGAGAAGTGTAACAGCAGGTTGGCCACTGAGTTGTGCAATAACATAAAAACAATGACAAACACCAGCTTGTAAAACTGACTGGATCATTTGTCATAGGGTGAAGCAACGGGATGATTTCATCAGGCTATGGGACTTTGATCAGCAAAAATATAAGCTAGTACCAGACAGTGGTATAGCAGAGATCTAATGGCCATACATACAAATATACAGTAGGAAGGTATAGAACCATCACATAGGTTACATATAGCGGTTGTCACCCTCAGTGCACTTACTAGTGATTATCTCCACCCCTCCCGCTGCGTTGATCATCCCAATATAGCTGCTATCATCCCCTGAGCTGTAGGGCCCGGGGACATACATCCAATAGCCTCTTACCTCCGTAGACTGCTCTTAGCTCTGAAACTGGTGCTGTACACTGAGGAACGAAGCTCCACCGGTTCTCACGGGATATAGTAAATCTGCTTGCCCCTGTGTCTCTGGTACCGGCCCGATCACTGAGGACTTGCAGTAGCAGCTCCGGGAGGGGCGTGTCTAGCAGCAAGTGACATCACAACTCCGCCCCATTACTTGAAATAACGCCACGCCTCTTTCACTGCTGCAGCCGGTGGGTGGGCGGAGCCTAACAAGGGCAAACAAACCGAGTACGTGACGTCATTGACAGGTGCTGGAGGAACTGAGGCTGTCATGACTAATTATAAACGAGACAATAAGTGCATGTTGGGTAACAGGACACATATCCAGCATTTTAAAAAATAAAATTGTTTTTTGACTACCATATGGGAAGTTGGCAGACCATTCCTGATCTAAAACATTGTGACCACACAGTTAATTGTAGTACTGGTCACTCTGAACAGCTATTTTCTTGCTGCAAACACTATTTATACACAAATTGAAAAAAAAAATATTACAATATAAACTCCGCTCTTGCTTCATAACTTTTTTGTTTCACAATTGTATGACAGGAGGCTCCTATTTTGCTTTACTTTACTTTCTAAACTTTACTCCAGCAGTAATACAAGTACAGAAAAAAGTAACATAGTATATCTGGACAACCAATCAAATCACAGTACACAGTAATAAAGCCAGGCTCTGGACAATGCACTTCTTTCTTTACTGCTCCAGCAGCAAAGGTGATGTAAACTTGTTTTAGATTGAATTTTCTAACATTGAATCTATCTCTAAGATACTTACCTCTTTTTTTTCCATACCACTCATTCATTGAGAGTGGATCTCTTTTACTTAATCCTATTTTCGGATCTTTCTGTTAATCCTACCTTTTTGTTTTTTTCATAACTATTATATCTAACTTTTCTCTGTAAGAAACTTTTCTAGCGGTTTATCGTTTAACATACCTGTTTGTATCGTGTAATATTTAGTATCATTGGTGGCGTAGTGGAACGTTTTATTATCAGTTTTGGTAATTTTACTTATCCTCACGAGATCGCCGGCTGGGCGCCCTTTTTACCGCATCGCGGTGCCCCGGCGACCATCTTGGTAGAGGATCCTATCTTTTCCCCATGTGACTGCGGCCATTTTGGATCCAGTTTCCACTATACTGCCAATGATTAACACTATTCCTAAACAGAGAAACTAGATATTATTATTATTTGTTTCCCAACTGAATATTTTGTAAAAATATAGCTATGTCTATACTGGGCAATATTAAGGTTTATGTCTAAATTATTCACAGTGAAATGATATTGTGACTTTTCATTATATTTGCAGACATATATCAACATTTCACAAATCCTTGTGAATATACAGTGTGAAAACAAACAACATATCCTTTTTATATACTAATATTACAGAATTGATATTCTGTCATTCGGCGGCACTCTCTGAGCTCCGCAGCAGGCATAATACTTATATATTTTTATCTTGTTCCTTAAATAAATAATAACATAGATATCATGTCTGATGAGGAACAAACCACTGTTGATATACAGTCAATGGTTAATACATCTGTATCCCAAGCTGTTTCCACCGCTCTGGCAGACATTTCATCCATAGTGAAAACTACTGTACAGAGACCCTTGAGCCTCCAGCCCCGACGCAAAGCCCCTCTGAATCCCCAGAGCCCTCTAAAAAGCATACTACAAAATCAAAACACCAAGGGTAACCCCCCTTACAAAAATAAATAAGCCTGTCATAACCCCTACCCCTGGGGTAACAGTAAGGGAAGAAAACAATACTGATACCTCTGAACTAAATAACCCTACGTACCACCCTGACAGGTACCTAACAGAGTACGAGTCAGAGGAAGAATGGCCTGAAGAGCCACAAGAAACCCCCTGTCCCCATCATGACAGTAATAACTACCCCGCCCAAACCATTATAGACCCACTAGGTCATCCCATGTTTGACCTTAACCAAATAAGGCATCCACCGTCATCTGAGTGGTCCCCTTCACCACATATTGTACAATTCCTACAAGCATGGCTAAGAAAGCCCTTTCCTAACCCCACTAAGAATAAATTAAGGGCGGAATGCCCAAAAACCGTCCTCCCAGACAGGGAATCTTCCACCCCTGAATTTGATTCCACCATGGTGACTTTCCTTACTACGGGTGGGAGAGACCCTAGAAGGGGCCTCGATAAATCACTTAGGTCAGCCCAAGTTAAATTATTGCACATTGTGGGTCCTATTACACAAATATTACAGCTCGCTGACCAGGCGATGATAACCTCACAACCCCTGGAACCTCAGCAGTTCAGAGAATGGGCCCAACGAACAATTTTACCTATTAGGCAACACTAACGTGGCACTCTCTACTGAGAGACGGAGGGCAGCCCTATCCAGACTAGACCCCAAACTTGCCGATATGGCTAAAACAGAAGGGGGCTCCTCAGCCAAAGGCCTACTTTTTGGGGAATCTTTTATACGAGACTTGAATAGATTCGTCTCTAACTTTACCTCTCTGGACAGGACTCAGTCCAATGTGCGCAGAGTGCTTTATAACAGAGGGTTTTTTGCCAGGGCTGGTCGATTCAGGGGTCATTCACCCAGCTGAGCAGCATTCAGAGGCTCCTTTCGCCAGCAATATGCACCACAAATCAGACCCTTGTTCCCTACCAGAGGTCGGCCCTTCCGAGCCAGAGGTCACCCACAAACCCCTACAGTTACCACTAAACAAGGTGAGTCCTTTGTTCCTACATGCTTCCCCAGTAGAATTAACGTGCAGACTTGCTCACTATTTCACAACGTGGAAGACTATAACCTCAGACCAGTGGGTTTTGCAAACAGTATTAGGATTCCACATAGAATTCTTTCTACTTCCATCACAACCCCTTCCGCCCAACCCAATCCCGTTCCCTCATTCTTTGCAGGAACTTATAAACATAGAAATGCAACTACTCCAAAAAGGAGCTATAGAGCGAGCCTCAACACAAGGTTTTATCAGCAATATGTTCCTAGTCAAAAAGAAAGACGGACAACAAGAAAGAGGCTGCACAACGGATCCAAATGAAAAACACAGGTTTATTTATGTAGATAAAACCTAGACAGACATGGACAGGTGGGTAGCCTGACGCGTTTCACGCCCCCTAGTGGCGCTTCATCAGAGACTCTGATGTTGCTATTGGCGGCTGGTTCTCGCACCTTTTGGCTTTGCACCTTGCATGGATAGAGTACTGAGGGCTGTGGCAAACTCCGCCTGCTGGCGGATGATGTCATCATTCCACAACACTGCATTTTCCAAGTTACCGTAAGCTGTAACGGTTGTATTTTCACTTTTAAAAAGAAAGACAAATGCTTTTGCCCGTCATCAATTTGAGAGCATTAAACCTATTTCTTGTCTACTGCCATTTTAAAGTGGAGGGCATGCACCTCAGGGACACCCTGCAAGGACAGGATTGGATGGTGCGTCTAGACTTAAAGGGACAGTAAACACCAGAATTTTTGTTGTTTAAAAAGGTAGATAATCCCTTTATTACCCGTTCCCCAATTTTGCATAACCAACTCAGTTATAATAATATACTTTTTACCTCTGTGATTACCTTGTATCTATGCCTCTGCAAACTGCTCCCTTATTTCAGTTCTTTTGACAGACATGCATTTTTAGCCAATCAGTGCTTGCTCTTAGGAGCTTCACGTGCCAGAGCTCAATTTTATCTATATGAAACACATGAACTAACGCCCTCTAGTGGTGAAAAACTGTCAAAATGCTTTCCGATTAGAGGCAGTCTTAAAGGTCTAAGAAATTAGCACATTAACCTCCTAGATTTAGCTTTCAACTAAGAATACCAAGAGAACAAAGCAAAATTGGTAATAAAAGTAAATTGGGAAGTTGTTTAAAATTACATGCCCTATTTAAATCATGAAATTTTTTTTTTACTTTACTGTCCTTTAAAGGATGCCTACTTAATGGTTCCTATGCATTCCGCCATTATCTTCAGTTCCTATGGAACAGAGACCTCTGGCAATTCACGTGCCTCCCTTTCGGCCTCAGCTCAGCACCTTGGTGTTTCACCAAGATTATGAGATCAGTTGCGGCCTTCCTTCGGAGCAGGGGCATCAGACTCATCCTATATCTAGACAATATCCTAATTTTAGCACAAGACAGGCACTTGCTACTCAAACATTTGGAGTTCGCAACAAACCTCTTACAACAACTAGGCTTCGTGATCAACCACGACAAATATCTCCTCTCCCCTGTTCAAACTCTAGAGTTTCTAGGTTTCACAGTAAATTCAATGACAGCTACATTGGCTCTCCCACAGGCCAAACTGATCACTATTCTGAAGAAACCCAGAGCAGCTCTGAGAAAACCTCAATTACAATTGTGACAACTAGCAAGGATCATAGGAATTTTCTCCTCCTCCATTCAAGCAATCTTCCCGGGACCCTTATATTACAGGGCCACACAAAGACCCTTCCTTTGCTCAACTGGTAACACTCTCTCCAGAGGTCAGACAGGAAATATCCTGGTGGCTTCACAATATGGAAGCCTGGATAGGCAGGGCCATCTTCGGGTCCTCTCCGGACTTTATAATAAAGTCCAATGCCAGCCTTATTGGTTGGGGCGCATCTTCCGACTTCCAGGCCACAGGGGGCAAATGGACACCTGAGGAGTTATCAGTCCATATCAATTGCCTAGAGCTCATAGCAGGTTCCTTTGCCATCCAATCCTTCAATGATTCATTAACCAATTGTTGTGTCCTCCTCCGGATGGACAGCATTTCAGCTGTAAAGTACTGACCCTGTCGAATTTAACTTGACAATTTTACCAATTTTGCTTTGAAAACAATATATCAGTAGTGGAGGAATATCTTCCCGGACAGTCCAATGTCGTAGTGGACTGGTTTTCCAGAGACTGGAGAGATGCCAGTGACTGGAAACTGAACAGACTGATTTTTCTCAAAGTACAGACTCTCAGAGGACCTTTGTCCATAGACCTGTTTGCATCCCGCAGCCACCACTAGCTCCCAACATATTTCAGTTGGTTACCAGACCTGGGAGCTCTGGCCACAGATGCCTTTCTCCAGAAGTGGCCCCCTCACAGAGCTTATGCTTTTCCCCCATTCTCCATGATCTCCAGAGTTCTAGCTCTTTTTTGGAGACTCCAGATCTCTGTTGTGATAGTCACTCCCCTCTGGCCAGCTCAAGTCTGGTTTCCAGCCCTGTTAGAGCTATCTTGTCACTACGCTCTACTGATATCTCCCTTTTTGAACCTCCTGAGGAACACGGAAGGAGACTATCACCCATTAATTCTAGACAAATCCCTCTATCTCCTAGTTTGGATGGTTTCAGGGGTTCCTGGGACCCCTCAGGCCTTTCAGACACAGCTCAAGGTCTCCTCAGAGATCCCTGGGCCCCAGGAACTTGGCGGTCCTATCAAGCCGCCTGGTCAGTCTGGGTTCGTTGGTGCTTGGCAGAATGTACTGATCCCTTTTCAGCACCTCCGGTGATTATAGGAAACTTCATTGCTCATCTGTATGAACAAGGGAAAGCCTATTGTACAGTTAATCTCTTTAGTTCTGCCATATAAGCGGCCCACCTACCGTTAATGGTCTACCTGTAGGCAAGGACCCTCTCATCTTTTATCTCCTGAGGGGTATACGTCTGAGGATTCCTCCTCAATCTCATTATAAATCTCTTTGGGAGGTCTCACGACTTCTGTCTCTATTTCAATCTTGGCCGGACAACTCTTTGTTATCCATGAGCTAAATTAGCTACCCTGCTCTGCCTTCTCTCCTTTAGATGAGCCTCCAATGTTCAGGCTATTGATGTGGATGGTTTCTCACTATCCCCTTCAGGTCTACAGTTTCATATTAATAGACGTACTATAACCTTCTCGTCCTCTCTATCTTAGCCTTATCTAGATTCGGAACCTCTGCTATGCGTAGCAAGATGCCTTAAAGAATACTGTTCTCGTACAGCTCCCATACGTAGATCAGGAACAGGCCCCTTACTGATCTCTTATGTTCAGCCCTTACATCCCATATCAGTTCCTACGATTGCCAGATGGATATGCTGGGTCATGTCCGTAGCTCAGATTCCATCCTCCTTTGGAGCTCACTCAGTTAGAGGGGCGGCTGCCTCTTGTGTCTTTAGGAAGGGTTGCTCTTTGCAAAACTTACCGGCTGCGGCAGACTGGTCTTCTGACTCTATATTTCGTACATTTTATTTCAAACCTATTTCTCAGGCTGCTTTGTCTCTATTAGATGGTTAAGCTTTAAAAAAGCAAAATAGGAGCCTCCTGTCTTGTCATAAAATACGGATTATGATAGCCTTGGTGACTCTATAGTCCCAATTTTATTAAAGACAGGAGGTGAGTATTTTGCCCCCCCTCCCCCCTTGTGTAAATCATTATTGTTTTCCCTCCCTAGTGTGAATAATCTGATTTTGAGTTCAGGAAATCCTTCTGGGAGTTATCTGTTAAAGAATCATAGGTTCCGGTTCCATTGGAGACCCGTTGGTCTTGTTCTGTTCTGCAGTTCCTGAGGATTGGTTCAGTCCAGACCAGTAAAGAAAGAGGAAGTGGATTGTCCAGAGCCTGGCTTTATTACTGTGTACTGTGATTTGATTGGTTGTCCAGATATAATATGTTACTTTTCTCTGTACTTGTATTACTGCTGGAGTTTAGAAAGTAAAGCAAAATACTCACCTCCTGTCTTTAATAAAATTGGGACTATAGAGTCACCAAGGCTATCATAATCCATATTTTGCAGTCCAGATTATTCCATGGGGCATAATCATCACTATTTAAATATGCTTATATAATGGAATTAATTTTTTGACGCTTTAAGGGCAATTTTAGGAAATATATTAGTTGTTTGTTTAAAAGCCATACGGCTAGATCACGAGTTTTGTCGGTAAGGCTGTGCGGTGCTAACGCTCCTTTTTTTTTTAACACTACCTTAAGCCAACGCTGGTATTAAAGTTTTTTTTAAACATGGCGTTAGCCGCAAAAAGGTGAGCGTAGAGCAGAATTTAGCTCCACATCTCACCTCGATACCAGCGTTGCTTACGGTAGTGGTAAGCTGGCAAAACGTGTTCATGCACGATTTACCCATAGGAAACAATGGGGCTGAGCTGGCTGAACTGCAAAAAAGCCGTTGTTTCCTATGGTAAAATAAAAAATATGTCTACACCTAACACCCTAACATGAACCCCGAGTCTTAACACCCCTAATCTTTCACTTATTAACCCCTAATCTGCTGCCCCCGACATCGCCGACCCCTGCATTATATTTTTATAATCTGCCGCTCCGGACACCGCCGCCACCTACATTATAGTTATAAACCCCTAATCTGCTGCCCCCAACATCGCTGCCACCTACATTATAGTTATTAACCCCTAATCTGCGGCCCCCAACGTCGCTGCAACTATATTAAATTAATTAACCCCTAATCTGTCGCCGCCAACGTCGCCGCCACTATAATAAAGTTATTAACCCCTAAACCTAAGTCTAACCCTAACCCTAACACCCCCCTATTTTAAATATAATTTAAATACATCTAAATAAAATAACTACAATTAAATACATTATTCCTATTTAAAACTAAATACTTACCTATAAAATAAACACTAAAATAGCTACAATATAACTAATAGTTACATTTGTATCTAGCTTAGGGTTTATATTTATTTTACAGGCAACTTTGTATTTATTTTAACTAGGTACAATAGTTATTAAATAGTTATTAACCATTTAATAGCTACCTAGCTAAAATAAGTACAAAATTACCTGTAAAATAAATCCTAACCTAAGTTACAATTCTATCAGCCAATCGGACTTAAGGTAGGAAAAATCTGATTGGTTGATTTAATCAGCCAATCATATTGAAGTTCAATCCGATTGGCTGATTGGATCAGCCAATAGAATTGACCTCGCATTCTATTGGCTGATCCAATCAGCCAATCGGATTGAAGTTCAATCCGATTGGCTGATTAAATCAACCAATCGGATTTTTCCTACCTTAATTCCGATTGGCTGATAGAATCCTATCAGCCAATCGGAATTCGAGGGACGCCATCTTGGATGACGTAATTTAAAGGAACCGTCATTTGTCGTTAGTCGTCGTGCTGGAAGGATGCTCCGCGCCGGATGTCTTCAAGATGGAGTCGATCCTCGTCGGATGGATGAAGATAGAAGATGCCGCTTGGATGAAGCCTTCTCCTGGTCCAGATGTCCTCTTCTGCCCGGATAGGATGAAGACTTCTGCCGGTCTGGATGTCCTCTTCTGCCCCATCGGATGAACACTTCTGGACGGATCGGTTGACCACTTGTGCCCGGCTGGGTGAAGACGGCTCAAGGTAGGGTGATCTTCAATGGGGTAGTGTTAGGTTTTTTTAAGGGGGTATTGGGTGGGTTTCAGAGTAGGGGTGTGTGGGTGGTGGGTTGTAATGTTGGGGGGTATTGTATTCTTCTTTTACAGGTAAAAGAGCTGATTACTTTGGGGCAATGCCCCGCAAAAGACCCTTTTAAGGGCTATTTGTAATTTAGTATAGGGTAGAGCATTTTATTATTTATTTTTTTTTTATTTTATTAGGGGGCTTAGATTAGGTGTAATTAGTTTAAACTTCTTGTAAAAAATCTTTCTGTAATTTAGTGTTTTTTTTTCATAATTTAGTTTATTGAATTTAATTGTAATTAATTGTAGGTAGTTTAGGTAATTTATTTAATGATAGTGTAGTGTTAGATGTAATTGTAACTTAGGTAAGGATTTATTTTACAGGTAATTTTGTACGTATTTTAGCTAGGTAGTTATTAAATAGTTAATAACTATTTAATAACTATTTAAAATAAATACAAAGTTGCCTGTAAAATAAAAATAAGTCCTAAAATGGCTACAATATAATTATTAATTATATTGTAGCTATCTTAGGGTTTATTTTACAGGTAAGTATTTAGTTTTAAATAGGAATAATGTATTTAATTTTGTTAAATTAATTTCCTTTAATTTAAATTATATGTAAGTTAGGGGGGGTTAGGGTTAGGTTTATACTTAGGTTTAGGGGTTAATACCTTTAATATAGTAGCGATGACGTTGGGGGTGGCAGATTAGGGGTTAATAAAATTTAACTAGTGTTTGCGAGGTGGGAGTGCAGCGGTTTAGGGGTTAATACATTTATTAAAGTGGCAGCGATGTCCGGTTGGCAGATTAGGGGTTAATAATTGTAGGCAAGTGGCGACGATGTTGGGGACGGCAGATTAGGGGTTAATAAATATAATGTAGGTGTCGGTGATGTTAGGGGCATCAGATTAGGGGTTCATAGGTATAATGTAGGTGGCGGCGATGTCCGGTCGGCAGATTAGGGGTTAAAATAATTTATTATAGTGTTTGCGATGTGGGGGGGCCTCGGTTTAGGGGTTAATAGGTAGTTTATGGGTGTTAGTGTACTTTGTAGCACTTTAGTTAAGAGCTTTATGTTCCGGCGTTAGCCCATAAAACTCTTAATTACTGATTTTTATATGAGGTAGAAGTCTTGACAGGAGAGGAGGAGTCCCATTAAAAAGATAGGATACGCAATTGAAGTAAGGGGATTTGCGGTAGCCTCGAGTCGCTGAAGAAAAGTGAGCGGTAGACCCTTTCCTGCCTGATTCGTAATACCAGCGGACGTTAAAAAGCAGCGTTGGGACCTTTCAACGCTGCTTTTTAAGGCTAACACCAAACTCGTGATCTAGCTGATAAATTGTATATACCATATAAATTATGTTTTTTAAACAAACAAACAAATAATATACGGCTAATGGGCGGCCAGCAGGAAGGTGTCAATCAACCCGATCGTACTCGATCGGGTTGAATTGTGGCGATTCCTGTCCGCCTCATCAGAGCAGGCGGACAGGGTTATTGGAGCAGCGGTCTTTAGACCGCTGCTTCATAACTGCTGTTTCTGGCGAGGCTGAAGACTTGCCAGAAACACGGGGCCCACAAACTCCATACGGAGCTTGATAAATGGGCTTATCAGTGTTCACCTCCTTAGTTCAAGATCAGTATTGATATTCTTAATAAGTTTTATAATTTTCATAGGTCTATTAGATCTTTAACAGGTATTTTCTATTTCATTTGCAGTGCAAATTATTAAAAGTATCTATGTAGGGCCTTTTTAAATTGTAATCCTAATATAACAATTTTGACAAAAAAATGCGTTATATCAATTCTGTTTAACAATATTACTGATATTATCTGAGTTTTCTGTCTATATAATACTCCATTTGGTTTTATAACCTTCCAATTTTCATCGCCTTTCACTAGGGTTACTTATAAGCAAGAGAGTACTTTTTAGAAAATAAAATATCAGAGCACACTGGGTCAAAATCAAGTATCAATATAAAAATAATAATAAAAAATTAAATAAATAATATACAAATCATATACTTGGTAGTAAAATATGTGCATCAAATTAGCTGTAGATAATAAATACCTGTTAAATTACTATATAGATACTTAGTATAGAGTTCAAAAAAATATATGTATGTCACGAATACCTCAGGATTCAACTAAGAACAGTTGTTTTGTTTTTTAAAAATAGCTGTGTCCTGGGTTTGTGTTTCTTTGAAGTGCCAGGAGCATCATAAATGCTTGGCAGTGTAAACAGGATAGAGTTTATGGCTTAGACTGTCAGGAGAATACATGATAGAAAACAGGGCCTCAGTCACAGAAACTGATAAGGTCACTAAAAGGACATTGGTATTATGTATATATGTGTTTAAAACTATTATGACATTAAGTGAAGGGAAATCTGTCATATCTGGTATCAAATTGATTCTCCCAATGAAACCAAGAGAGTACCAGTCAGTATATCTGACTATAGAGTGGCCTATCAGAAATTATAATGGGTTCTATAATTTCAGGCAAAAAAAGCTTAGTTTATTGAAGGTCCTAAAGACAGGGGGGTTTCTTAGCCCGCCCAGGAGGGTGTAGTCAGGCAACCTGATCTATGGAAAAGAGGTATAAGAATCATTTTTCAGCTATGTGATGTCATTCTTACAAGGGGAGCTGTTCTACAGAGTAAGAATCCATCGCTTTATGCCAGCCCCTGGCACAGATCTTGAGACTAGGAAAGTATTCAATTCTGTTTTTCTCCTTTTTTATTTTAAAACACTGTTTGCTAATGTGTCATTTTATTTGTACCAACTTTTTATTAATAATGCATTGTGCATAATATTTTTGGCATAATAAATAATTATTTTATTAAGTTTGGCCTTTGTCTAATAATTGAACCACGTTACTGAAAGAGACTGGAATATTAGAACTGTATAATTTAGATTATTTTTCTGCTAAATTGTACTCAGAGAGTTAATGTATAAGTCTGGGTTTTTCCTTAGGATTTTCCCTTTAATAAATTTTAAGTGGTGGCAGCTGAGATATTGTAGTTAGTTAGTGGGGGTGGCATTAAAGGAGTTTTGGGGCATTTATTTTACGTCTAGTACAGACTGGAGAGTGTTGTTAACCCTTGCACCCACTGAACTAAATCACAAGCTGGCCTGGTGTGGCTAGATTGTGACCTATCAGTGAGAGTAGAAGGGGTCTGATAACCCTTTCTGTGCCAAATAAGTGACTGGCGCAGGGTTGGATAACCTTGGTTCGTCACAATGTATATTTCCATTTTTGTCAGTTGCAGCTTAGTGTGTAATCCGGGTATCCTGGTCCCGACAAGTAGTAGCAGCTGAAAGATATAAGGAACACACAGCGCCCACCGATTCAAGGTAGTATAAAAACACTTTTAATATCAGCGCAATTTAAGCATACATTGCACTTGCAAGATAAAAGTTGTTCACAGGCATATCACTCAGGTGACGAAAGTCTCCGTAGCTGGCCAGACTGGATACTTAGAGGCTGAATTATCATATGTCTGTCGGACCTGATCCGACAGTGCGGATCAGGTCCGACAGTGTGGATCAGGTCCGACAGACATAGCTGAATGTGGAGAGCAATACGCTCTCCGTATTTAGCATTGCACCAGCAGCTCACAAGAGCTCCAGAACTTGTGTTTCTGGCGAGTCTGAAGCTTATTTTACTGAGCACTATATTGTTAAGTGTCTCTCCTTCACATAAAAAATATTATTGATACATAGCTGAGGGGCCTCATAATATTGACAAGGCATCTTATATCATGCCAGACGAGAGAGCTTTAGAGAATCGTGCCCTATATGAGGGATACAAAACTCCTCATTGATATTATAAAAAAGAAAAAGTATTTCACATAATAAGCATGATTCTTGTAATTTATTAACAAGCAAACTGTGTGTAAGAAGAAACATACTACACACTTGCTATCCTAAACATAACTAAGATAGTATTTAATATTCTTACTATCAGAAAATAACTAGGGAACCTGTTCACCCATGTTCATTGCGAGAGTGTGCTCATCACAGTTCATCTGCTGTCTGCAATTATTGCACACAGAGTTCTTGTGCAGCACCACCCTCTGCTGTCATGCAACCAATCATGTGAGTGAGAGCAAGGCCTGTCAATCACCCTGATCAAACAAGTTTGAGATGATTTATTTACACCACCTCAGAGGTGGTGGAGAGGATGAAAAGCTGCGTTTCTTAAATTGCGTGAAGCAGGCTCACATGTGTAAGCCTGTACCACAGTCTTCGGCGTCCATGGGGGCATCTGCTCCCCCTGGATTTTCCTCCCCCCAACCTGGAGTACAAATTGCAGAAAAACAAGACATTTAAATGTCTGATTTTTTTTGTTTGTTTGTTTTTTTAATTCCCCTGAAATTAGCTGAATTTTAGAGGATGAAGCACGGTATTCTGCTCTGAGTTAACACGTTCAGTGCAGAGTCCCCCCACTCACATACTGGAATAGTTTGTTTGGTGGTGTTGTACTAATATCCACATAATATATATTATAAAACAGCATAGGCCACAAATACTAATTACGGGCACCAGTGAGTCAGAACAGGCTGTGTGTCAGGAGCTGGAATAGGTGTGGGGTCCAATCAGCCAACCTCAAGACCCCTGACCATGGCAACCAAATGCAAATCTCACTGACATTCCATGAGTGGCAGCCTTGGCACATCACCCATCCATTCCTCAAATGATAAAGAAACTCATTCTTTTTCCCAAGATTACAGCTGCTGGTTATTTATGAATTATGGTCACAACTGCTTGTTCATATATTGGTGCTCGTCTAGTATGCCTATGTACTTGTTCTGCTTTTTTCCTTTGTTGTGGAGACACATATTGTGTACTATTGTCCATGTTGCCCATTTGGTTTATTTTCTATATGCTCAACAATCTAGTATACTTCTCTGACTGTTATGTAATGCCCTATGGATTGTTTGCATCTGTTTGCATCTGAGAGTATGGTAGGTTTGGACTTTATGCATGTTTGCTGTTCTTTAATTATAGGGCATTTTACAATGTGTAACAATATTTGTAACAGTTTTGATGCATATGGTTTATTATGAGTCTTGTATGTTTCTTTATCATTTGAGGAATGGATGGGTGATGTGCCAAGGCTGCCACTCATGGAATGTCCGTGAAATTTGCTATTTGGATGCCATGGTCACGGGTTTTGAGGTTGGCTGATTTCTTATTTCGTACACACTCCCCTCCTGATATATATAGTGTTGCTTTGTATTTGCCCTTATGTTTAAGGCTAACATGTAATAGGGGTATGTAATTCTTGCAGCCTACTGCTGATGGTCTATCATTGTAACATTGCCAGGGCATGTTAACAATTTTTCTTTGGCCTGGTTGTGTAGGCCGGGTGTCTGCCGTTTCCATGACTACGAGTCTCACATGATTGGCTGGTTACAATGTTACCGGTTCCGGTTTCCACGCAATTAACCCCTTATCTTAGGTTTGATGTACATTTATTATAATATACTTGTGGATTGTCCAATACATTTGATATGTACATTTGATATCTGCTGTATTCTGCTGCAATTGTCCCACATATATGGGTGTTCTATTGTGTATTCTGTTTACAAACTATTCACTCTCGTTGCCTGGGATGTAACGTCACCGGGTGCGTGCCGCCCTACCCAGGAGAGCGTGTGTGATGGTGTCTGTCTATCTATAAAGGATGTTTGGTGTTGGGGTAAGTTTATCTATGCACTTGTATGTCTGAGGAAGAGGCTAAACCCCCGAAAACGTTCACTTTCAAGTAATACAACCAAAGTCCTGGTGAGTGCACTCTCTGTTCCAGTTTATGTACTTTCTTCTGTTGCACCCCGGGCATTTGAACAATGAGTCTGGAGTGCTTGTCTCCACTGGTGTGTGTATATATATATATATATATATATATACAAATATATATATATATATATATATATATATATATATATATATATACAAAAGAAGGATGGGTCTGCACTTGGGGATGTAATGCTGGGACCAAAGTAAAGTACCCGGGCACAGAGACTAGATACCGTGATGTACTACTATATATATATATATATATATATATGTATTTCTACATGTGTGTAAACCAATATATATGATTAAATATGTTAAGCCAATACAAATAAGTCTATTTGTCGTACCACTGGGATACAGGCCTAGTCCAGCATAAATGATTATTAGTAGATAGGCTGTCCACAACAGAGTCAGATTATAACAGATTATGTGGCAGTTCCCAGGTGCCTTTAGTCTCTGCTGCTTCGTCCAGTAATGAGAGTCCCCTCTTTGAAAAGAAGATCCTCCCCGGGTAGTTTCTGAAAGAGTAGAGGTTGGACAAGCGCACAAGAAGGCACGCCTAGTGAAGCTCATTTATACCAGGAAAACTAACTATTTTATGCATAAATGACCACTCACGTGATTCAACCTCATCCAGTATGAGGTATAGATAAGACACTTTGTTAAAGGTGATGTCTGTTTCTGCTCTCCTTTGCAGCTCCCACTGTGGTGCTCCTGTTCTTTTCCAGTTCGTTTCCAGGATTTTAGTCCCCAGATAGGAAAAAGTGAACTCAAAGGGTTAATTCACTATATGACCAGGGGGCTATAGGAGAATGAGGCTATGCAGAGCCGGTGTATATATAAAAAACAATTTAATGTAAATGCAATTAAAATATATATATATATATACACACACTGTAGATGACTTCATAAAATTACAAGTACAATTCAAATGTTAAAAAGCCATAAATGAAGGCCAAACTTCTATGCAGCATGAACGGAAATTACCTGCATATGTTTATGTATGCCTGGTATCAAACCGTTATTTCGCTGCTAGGGAGTGTTTACAATGTATATATGTAGACCGGGCTGTAATAGTTATAGATTGCACACAATTATATGCAATAGCTGGTTACTATATTGCTCCGGTTCTACAAGTTATGTTCTGTGCGTGTGGCGGGGGCGGAGCCTGATGCGTTTCGCAACACCATTGGTTGCTTCATCAGAGAGCCAAATTTTTTCATTCTTTTTTCACCCCATTGCTATTTGCCTCTTGCCTTTTTCTATGTCAGAGGGCTATGCTATTTGCATTTTTTCCCATTCCTGGAACTGTCATATAAGGAAATTGATAATTTTGCTTTATATGTTGTTTTTTCTTTTACATTTTGCAAGATGTCTCAATCTGATCCTGTCTCAGTTGGAACTTTGCTGCCTGATATCGGTTCTACCAAAGCTAAGTTCATTTGTTGTAAACTTGTGGAGATTATATCTCCGAATGTCATTTGTATTAGTTGTCATGATAAACTTTTACATGCAGATAATGTGTTCATCAGTAATAGTACATTGCCGGTTGCAGTTCCTTCAATTTCTAATGTACATGATATACCTATGAATTTTAAAGAATTTGTTACTGATTCTATTCAGAAGGCTTTGTCTGCTTTTCCGCCTTCTAATAAACGTTAAAGGTCTTTTAAAACTTCTCATAAGGTTGATGAAATTTTAAATGACCGACAACATAATGAATTATCCTCCTCTGATGAGGATCTATCTGATTCAGAAGATCCTTCCTCAGATATTGACACTGACAAATCTACTTATTTATTTAAAATGGAGTATATTCGTTCTTTGTTAAAAGAAGTATTAATTACTTTGGATATTGAGGAAACTAGTCCTCTTGACACTAGTAAACGTTTAAATTTTGTTTTTAAACCTCCTGTGGTTACTCCAGAGGATTTTCCTATTCCTGATGCTATTTCTGATATGATTTCTAAGGAATGGAATAAGCCGGGTACTTCTTTTATTCCTTCTTCAAGGTTTAAAAAATTGTATCCTTTACCAGCAATTTCAATAGAGTTTTGGGAAAAGATCCCCAAAGTTGATGGAGCTATTTCTACTCTTGCTAAACGTACCACTATTCCTATGGAAGATAGTACTTCTTTTAAAGATCCTTTAGATAGGAAACTTGAATCTTATCTAAGGAAAGCCTATTTATATTCAGGTCATCTTCTCAGGCCTGCAATTTCTTTGGCTGATGTTAGAGCTGCATCAACTTTTTGGTTGGAGAATTTAGCGCAACAAGAATTGGATTCTGATGTATTCGCTTACTGCAACATGCTAATCATTTTATTTGTGATGCCATTTTTGATATTATCAAAATTGATGTTAGATCCATGTCTTTAGCTATTTTAGCTAGAAGAGCTTTGTGGCTTAAATCTTGGAATGCTGATATGACATCTAAGTCTAGATTGCTATCTCTTTCTTTCCAAGGTAATAGTTTATTTGGTTCTCAGTTGGATTCTATTATTTCAACTGTTACTGGGGGGAAGGGCATTTTTTTGCCTCAGGATAAAAAACCTAAGGGTAAACTTAAGGCTTCTTACCGTTTTCGTTCCTTTCGTCAAAATAAAGAACAAAAACCTAATCCTTCCCCCAAGGAATCTGTTTCCAATTGGAAGCCTTCCTCAAATTGGAATAAATCCAAGCCTTTTAAGAAACCAAAGTCAGCCCCTAAGTCTGCATGAAGGTGTGGCCCTCATCCCAGCTCAGCTGGTAGGGGCAGATTAAGGTTTTTCAAGGCTGTTTGGATAAATTCTGCCCAAAATCATTGGATTCAGAACATTGTCTCTCAGGGGTATCAAATAGGATTCAGAGTAAGAATTCCTGTGAGAAGATTTTTTCTCCCACACATCCCAGCAAATCCAGTTACAGCTCAGGCTTTCCTGAAGTGTGTTTCAGACCTGGAGTTATCTGGGGTAATCATGCCAGTTCCTTTTCAGGAACAGGGTCTGGGGTTTTATTCAAATCTATTCATTGTCCCAAAGAAGGAAAATTCATTCAGACCAGTTCTGGATCTGAAAATTTTGAATCGTTATGTAAGAGTACTAACTTTCAAAATGGTAACTATAAGGACTATTCTGCCTTTTGGTCAGCAAGGACATTATATGTTCATAATAGACTTGCAGGATGCATACCTTCATATTCCAATTCATCCAGATCATTATCAGTTTCTGAGATTCTCTTTTCTAGACAAGCATTACCAATTTGTTGCTCTTCCGTTTGGCCTAGTAACAGCTCCAAGAATCTTTTCAAAGGTTCTCGGTGTCCTTCTCTCTGTAACCAGAGAGCAGGATATTGTGGTGTTTCCTTATTTGGACAATATCTTGGTACTAGCTCAGTCTTTACGTTCTGCAGACTCTCACACAAATCAACTAGTGTTGTTTCTTCGGAAACATGGTTGGAGAATCAATTTACCAAAAAGTTTCTTGATTCCTCAGACAATGGTCAACTGTTTAGGTTTCCAGATAGATTCAGTGTCCATGACTCTGTCTCTAACAGACAAGAGACGTTTAAAATTGGTTGCAGCCTGTCGGCACCTTCAGTCTCAGTCATTCCCTTCAGTGTCTATGTGCATGGAGGTTTTAAGTCTCATGACTGCAGCTTCGGATGCTGAATCAATGGTACAGGGATTATACAAAAATATCACAATTAATATCCTTAAATCCAATGTTCGACACACAGCACAAGGGGTTTGGAAATCTCAAGAGGCGAGGTTACCAATCAATATTTTAGAACTCCATGCAATTCTCAGAGCTGTTCAGTTTTGGCCTCTGTTAAAGAGAGAACCGTTCATTTGTTTTCAGACAGACAATATCACAACAGTGGCATATGTCAATCATCAGGGTGGGACTCACAGTCCTCAAGCTATGAAAGAAGTATCTCGGATACTTGTTTGGGTGGAATCCAGCTCCTCTCTAATTTCTGTGGTGCATATCCCAGGTGTAGACAATTGGGAGGCGGATTATCTCAGCCGTCAGACTTTACATCCGGGGGGGTGGTCTCTCCATCCAGATGGGTTTTCTCAGATTGATCAGATGTGGGGTCTTCCAAAGATAGATCTGATGGCCTCTCATCTAAACAAGAAACTTCCCAGATACCTGTCCAGGTCCAGGGATTTTCAGGCGGAAGCAGTGGATGCGGTGACACTTCCTTGGTGTTATCAACCTGCTTATATTTTCCCGCCTCTAGGTCTTCTTCCAAGAGTGATCTCCAAAATCATCATGGAACAATCGTTTGTGTTGCTGGTGGCTCCAGCATGGCCTCACAGGTTTTGGTATGCGGATCTTGTTCGGATGTCCAGTTGCAAACCTTGGCCACTTCCATTACGGCCGGACCTATTGTCTCAAGGTCCGTTTTTCCATTGAATTGAAAGCCTAGTGCTAAGTCATAGAGGTTTCCTTGACTCAGTGATTAATACTATTTTACAAGCTCGTAAATCTGTCTCTAGAAAGATTTTTTATCGAGTTTGGAAGACTTACATTTCATGGTGTTCTTCTTATAAATTTTCTTGGCATTCTTTTAGAATTCCTAGAATTTTACAGTTTCTTCAGGATGGTTTGGATAAGGGTTTGTCCTCAAGTTCCTTGAAGGGACAAATCTCTGCTCTTTCTGTTTTATTTCACAGAAAGATTGCCAAACTTCCTGATATTCACTGTTTTGTACAGGCTTTGGTTTGTATCAAGCCTGTCATTAAATCAAACTCTCCTCCTTGGAGTCTTACGCCTAGATTTAGAGTTTTGCGTTAGAAGGGGTGCGTTAGCTACACGTGTTTCTTTTTCCCCGCACCTTTTAAACAACGCTGGTATTTAGAGTTCTCTGAAGGGCTGCGTTAGGCTCCAAAAAGGGAGCGTACAGGCATATTTACCGCCACTGCAACTCTCAATACCAGCGTTGCTTACGGACGCGGCCAGCTTAAAAAACGTGCTCGTGCACGATTTCCCCCTAGGAAACAATGGGGCACTTTGAGCTGAAAAAACCTAACACCTGCAAAAAAGCTGCGTTCAGCTCCTAACGCAGCCCCATTGTTTCCTATGGGGAAACACTTCCTAAGTCTGCAAATAACACCCTAACATGAACCCCGAGTCTAAACACCCCTAACCTTACACTTATTAACCCCTAATCTGCCGACCCTGCTATCGCTGACCCCAGCATTTTATTATTAACCCCTAATCTGCCGCTCCGTACACCGCCGCAACCTACATTATCCCTATGTACCCCTAATCTGCTGCCCCTAACACCGCCGACCCCTATATTATATTTATTAACCCCTAATCTGCCCTCCCCAACGTCGCCACTACCTACCTACACTTATTAACCCCTAATCTTCCGACCGGACCTCGCCGCTACTCTAATAAATGTATTAACCCCTAAAGCTAAGTCTAACCCTAACACTAACACCCCCCTAAGTTAAATTTAATTTAAATCTAATGAAATAAATTAAATATTATTAACTAAAGTATTCCAATTTAAAGCTAAATACTTACCTGTAAAATAAACCCTAATATAGCTACAATATAACTAATAATTACATTGTAGCTATTTTAGGATTTATATTTATTTTACAAGCAACTTTGTATTTATTTTAACTAGGTACAATAGCTATTAAATAGTTAATAACTATTTAATAGCTACCTAGTTAAAATAGTTACAAAACTACCTGTAAAATAAATCCTAACCTAAGTTACAATTAAACCTAACACTACACTATCAATAAATTCATTTAAATAAACTACCTACAATTACCTACAATTATCTACAATTAAATCAACTAAACTAAATTTAAAAACCCCCCCACTAAATTACAAAAACAAACAAACACTAAATTAAAAAAAAATTAAAAAAGATTACAAGAATTTTAAACAAATTACAACTACTCTAAGCCCCCTAAAAAAATAACAAAGCCCCCCAAAATAAAAAAATGCCCTACCCTAATCTAAAATAAAAAGTTTACAGCTCTTTTACCTTACCAGCCCTTAAAAGGGCCTTTTGCGGGGCATGCCCCAAAGAAAACAGCTCTTTTGCCTGTAAAAAAACATATAATACCCCCCCCAACATTACAACCCACCACCCACATACCCCTAATCTAACCCAAACCCCCCTTAAAAAACCTAACACTAAGCTCCTGAAGATCTTCCTACCTTGTCTTCACCACGCTGGGTATCACCGATCCATCCAGAAGAGGCTCCGAAGTCTTCATCCTATTCGGCAAGAAGAGGTCCAGAAGAGGCTCCGAAGTCTTCATCCTATCCGGCAAGAAGAGGAGATCCGGACCGGCAAACATCTTCATCCAAGCGGCATCTTCTATCTTCATCCCTCCGACGAGGAGCATCTCCATCTTCAAGACCTCCGGTGCGGAATATCCTCTTATCCCGACGACTAGACGACGAATGAAGGTTCCTTTAAGGGACGTCATCCAAGATGGTGTCCCTCGAATTCCGATTGGCTGATAGGATTCTATCAGCGAATCGGAATTAAGGTAGGAAAAATCTGATTGGCTGATTGAATCAGCCAATCATATTCAAGTTCAATCCGATTGGCTGATCCAATCAGCCAATCAGATTGAGCTTGCATTCTATTGGCTGATCGGAACAGCCAATCAGATTTTTCCTACCTTAATTCCGATTAGACCTTTCCTACCTTAATTCCGATTAGACCTTCATTAGTCATCGGGTCTTGAAGATGGAGCCGCTCCTCGTCGGATGGATGAAGATAGAAGATGCCGCTTGGATGAAGATGTTTGCCGGTCCGGATCTCCTCTTCTTGCCGGATAGGATGAAGACTTCGGAGCCTCCTTTGGACCTCTTCTTGCCGGATAGGATGAAGACTTCGGAGCCTCTTCTGGACGGATCAGTGATACCCGGCGTGGTGAAGACAAGGTAGGAAGATCTTCAGGGGCTTAGTGTTAGGTTTTTTTAAGGGGGTTTTAGTTAGATTAGGGGTATGTGGGTGGTGGGTTGTAATGTTGGGGGGTATTGTATGTTTTTTTACAGGCAAAAGAGCTGTTTTCTTTAGGCATGCCCCGCAAAAGGCCCTTTTAAGGGCTGGTAAGGTAAAAGAGCTGTAAACTTTTTATTTTAGATTAGGGTAGGGCATTTTTTTATTTTGGGGGGCTTTGTTATTTTTTTAGGGGGTTTAGAGTAGGTGTAATTAGTTTAAAATTCTTGTAATCTTTTTTTATTTTTTGTAATTTAGTGTTTTGTTTTTTTTGTAATTTATTGTTTGTTTGTTTTTGTAATTTAGTTTAATTGATTTAATTGTAGATAATTGTAGGTAATTGTAGGTAGTTTATTTAATTAATTTATTGATAGTGTAGTGTTAGGTTTAATTGTAACTTAGGTTACGATTTATTTTACAGGTAATTTTGTAATTATTTTAACTAGGTAGCTATTAAATAATTATTAACTATTTAATAGCTATTGTACCTAGTTAAAATAAATACACAGTTGCCTGTAAAATAAATATAAATCCTAAAATAGCTACAATATAATTATTAGTTATATTGTAGCTATATTAGGGTTTATTTTACAGGTAAGTATTTAGCTTTAAATAGGAATAATTTATTTAATAAGATTTATTTTATTTCGTTAGATTTAAATTATATTTAACTTAGGGGGGTGTTAGGGTTAGACTTAGCTTTAGGGGTTAATACATTTATAAGAGTAGCGGCGAGGTCCGGTCGGCAGATTAGGGGTTAATACTTGAAGTTAGGTGTCAGCGATGTTAGGGAGGGCAGATTAGGGGTTAATACTATTTATTATAGGGTTTTTGAGGCGGGAGTGAGGCAGTTTAGGGGTTAATACATTTATTATAGTAGCGGTGAGGTCCGAACGGCAGATTAGGGGTTAATAAGTGTAGGTAGGTAGTGGCGAGGTTGGGGGGGCAGATTAGGGGGTAATAAATATTATGTAGGTGTCAGCGATGTTAGGGGCAGCAGATTAGGGGTTCATAGGGATAATGTAGGTGGCGGCGGTGTGCGGTCGGCAGATTAGGGGTTAAACATTTTTAATAGAGTGGCAGCGATGTGGGGGGCCTCGGTTTAGGGGTGCATAGGTAGTTTATGGGTGTTAGTGTACTTTAGAGCACAGTAGTTAGGAGCTTTATGAACCGGCGTTAGCCCATAAAGCTCCTAACTCCTGACTTTTTTCTGCGGCTGGAGTCTTGTCGTTAGAGTTCTAACGCTCACTTCAGCCAAGACTCTAAATACCAGCGTTAGAAAGATCCAATTGAAAAGATAGGATACGCAATTGACGTAAGGGGATCTGCGGTATGGAAAAGTCGCGGCTGGAAAGTGAGCGTTAGACCCTTACCTACAAGACTCTAAATACCAGCGGCCGGCCAAAACCAGCGTTAGGACCCCCTAACACTGGTTTTGACGGCTAACGCAGAACTCTAAATCTAGGCGTTAATTTGGTTTTGAGGGCTTTACAGGCTCCTCCATTTGAGCCTATGCATTCTTTGGACATTTAACTACTTTCTTCGAAAATGTTGTTCCTTTTGGCCATCTCTTCTTCTAGAAGAGTTTCTGAGCTATCTGCTCTTTCTTGTGAATCTCCTTTTCTGATTTTTCATCAGGATAAGGCGGTTTTGCGGACTTTATTTACATTTTTACCTAAGGTTGTGAATTCTAACAACATTAGTAGAGAAATTGTTGTCCCTTCCTTGTGTCCTAATCCTAAGAATTCTTTGGAAAGATCCTTACATTCTTTGGATGTGGTGAGAGCTTTGAAATATTATGTTGAAGCTACTAAAGATTTCAGGAAGACTTCTAGTATATTTGTTATATTTTCGGGTCCTAGGAAAGGTCAGAAGGCTTCTGCTATTTCCTTGGCTTCTTGGTTAAAGCTTTTGATTCATCAAGCTTATTTGGAGTCGGGTCAGGCCCCGCCTCAGAGAATTACAGCTCATTCTACTAGATCAGTCTCCACTTCGTGGGCTTTTAAGAATAAAGCTTCAGTTGATCAGATTTGCAAAGTGGCGACTTGGTCCTCTTTGCATACATTTACTAAATTCTACCGTTTTGATGTATTTGCTTCTTCAGAAGCAGTTTTTGGTAGAAAAGTTCTTCAGGCAGCTGTTTCAGTTTGATTCTTCTGCTTATGTTTTAAGTTTTTCTTGTCATTAAAGAATAAACTTATAATTTGGTTTGTGGATTATTTTTTCAGCGGAAAATGGCTGTTCTTTATTTTTATCCCTCCCTTTCTAATGACTCTTGCGTGGAGTTCCACATCTTGGGTATTGATGTCCCATACGTCACTAGCTCATGGACTCTTGCCAATTACATGAAAGAAAACATAATTTATGTAAGAATTTACCTTATAAATTCATTTCTTTCATATTGGCAAGAGTCCATGAGGCCCACCCTTTTTATGGTGGTTATATTTTTTTTGTATAAAGTACAATTATTTCCAAATTCCTTTGTTAATGCTTTTTACTCCTTTCTTTATCACCCCACTACTTGGTTATTTGTTAAACTGAATTGTGGGTGTGGTGACGGGTGTATTTATAGGCATTTTGAGGTTTGGGAAACTTTGCCCCTCCTGGTAGGATTGTATATCCCATACGTCACTAGCTCATGGACTCTTGCTAATATGAAAGAAATGAATTTATCATGTAAATTCTTACATAATTTATGTTTTTCATACGTTGGCAGTAATCTTATTAAGCTTTAAATTAATTATTGTACTATTCAGCACCTGTGGGGTTTCCCTTGAATTATTTTTTATGAGTTCTATGAATTACCATCTTTCTCCTCATTTACCTCATATAATACAGTTTGTTAAAGGACTAGTCAACACAGTAGATTTGCATAATCAACAAATGCAATATAACAAGACAATGCAATAGCACTTAGTCTGAACTTCAAATGAATAGTAGATTTTTTTTCTGACTATTTTAAAAGTTATTTCTATTTTCACTCCCCCTGTACCATGTGACAGCCATCAGCCAATCACAAATGCATACACATACCATGTGACAGCCATCAGCCATTCACAAATGCATATACGCTTATTCTGTGAATTCGTGCACATGCTCAGTAGGAGTTGGTGACTCAAAAAGTTCAAATATAAAGACTGTGCACTTTTTTTAATGGAAGTAAATTGGAAAGTTGTTTAAAATTGCATGCTCTCTCTGAATAATGAACGTTTAGTGTCCCTTTAAGGGAAATTGTTCACATAAATGCCCATGCAGGATATACAAACAAGGTTGTTTTGATGGACGTTTTTAATCAGGTATTTATTGCTGACATGATGACAGAAACAACTCACACCACAAATGCTCTCTTTCAGATGGAGTTGACAAAAGCTTTAAATATAATGCAATTTATGTTATATTGATATGCAACCACTAGAAATTATATTCCCCATGTCCTTTAGCTTTCACTTCTCATTTCCCATTCACAGAATTACTCTTGTAACTAGTGCACTTCTTTATTTTATATGTCCACTGTGTTCTTTTTGCTTTATTAATCTTTCTTACCTAATATATGGTGAGTCTGCGGAGTCCTCAATTACTGTTGGGAATATCACTCCTGGCCAGCAGGAGGAGGCAAAGAGAACCTACAGAAAATATGTTAAGTATCCCTCCCCTTCCCAAAATCCCCAGTCATTCTCTTTGCCTTCAGTGCAAGGAGGAGGTGAAGTTAGGTGTCTGTTGAATGATTTGTCTACAATCAAGATTGTATTATTTTAAAGCCAGAGAAGGCTTGCTCTGATCTTTCCTGACAAATCTGGGTATAGCTGTACTCCACGTTAGTTTCTTCAGTAGGGATGTGGTTGCTTTCAAGCAGTTAGGAACTTGTGGGGTGGACCTCACTTGCGTTTTTCTAGCAGGTTGCTGCCCTTAAATAGACAGCCAGAGTAGGTTTACTCTGTTCTCTCTTGTGTTCACAGTGAGGAGGTGAGGAGTGGCTTCCTCTCATACAGGGTGAGCTGTCCTCCTGCCAGTCAGCCATAGGTGCAGGTAAGTGCCATTTTGCTTGTTTTATATAGAAACAGGAAAGTTTGGCACTTAATCAGGTAACTGCACATTTTTGGGACTATTATTCCTGTTCTATGCTTCCAGGAATATTGGGGCAGGGAGCAGGCACTGGGACTGGAGATAAGCAAGCTAATGTGACTTGTGGTTATCTTTATTGGTGGCACAGTAAGATGCATTTTCATTTGGGGGAAAGCGCCTCAGTTTAGAGACTTTTACTATTGTTTTAACAGTTTTTGCGACCTCTGGAGCACCTCTGTAATCCTGAGGGAGGTGGGTTTTTCTGAGGCGGCAAAATCTTCCTGCTCATCGCGCGCTTTTCATTAGAGCAACTTAGCTGATAGCGGAAGTGAGCGTACTGCAGCTAACTTCTCTGGGGAGAAGCATATTGGAGTGGTTGGGAGATCCTTACAAGACTTCAGGTTTTCAGTAGACACGCATATGGACTGCAGAGGGGGCAGGTAGGCACCTCAGTGATACACTGAGGTGTAGAGTTGCCTTTTATTATAATAAAGATTCCATAAGCCTCATTTAATTTAAGGTTTCTTTTCTGCCCTGTTTGCTGTTGGCAACGGTTGCTCTTTTAAAGGGACAGTATTAAATAAAATTTATTTATTTTGGTTTCTTCTGTTTATTGCAATATGAACCAAGAGTCTGTGACACCTGCTGAATGCAAGCTTTGTTTAGAAAACCAAGTAACCCCCATTACCTTTTTGTTCTGATTGTATTCAGGGAACTTTAATGTACAAAGACAGACTTTTTGTTACTGAGCCACCACTCTCTCAGGTTGATGCTGCTCAGGCAATGCCGTAGCTTTCTCCTCAAGCGTCCCAAGCCTTAACACATTCAGTGCCCTGCAGTTCCTCTCAATCTCCTGGAGGAGTATATTTGCATGCAGAAATTGCGGCCCAGGTATCCTCGGTGGTATCTGAGGCGTTAGCTGCCATTCCCCTGCTTCAGGGGAGACGCAAGAGGAAAAATCAGAGAATCAGATAGTAAGGTTTCTGGTCCAGTCCAGGCTAACCAAGTTGCTCTTTCTCATAAGTCTGAAGAGGAAGATACTTTGGTAGCTTCTGAGGGTGAAATCTCAGATTCGGATAGTATAATTCCTTCTTCTGATGCTGAAGTTGTTTACTTTAGATTTAAGCTTGAACACCTTCGTGTTTTGTTAAAGGAGGTTTTGGATACTTTGGACGACTCCGACACCCCTGTTGTTGTCAACCCTAAAAAAATCTAGCAAATTAAATAGATATTTTGATGTCCCCTCCTCTGTGGAGGTGTTTCCTGTGTCGGACCGTGCTACAGAGATCATTGTCCAGGAATTGGAGAGACCTGAAATACCTTTTTTTCGCTGTCTCCAGTGTTTAAAAAGATGTTCCCGGTGGCTGACTCCATTAAGGAATCTTAGCAGACGATGCTCAAGGTGGAAGGGGTGATTTCTACCTTGGCTATGAGAACTACTATTCCCATCGAGGATAGTTGCTCGTTCAAGGATCATATAGATAAGAAGCTGGAGGCTTACTTAAAAAGATGTATATTCATCAGGGTCTCTAAGCCAGCGGTGTGCATTACTACCGTGACAAGTGCGGTCGCCTATTGGTTTGATGCCTTGTTTGAGTCTCTTTAAGCAGAGACTCCTTTGGAGGAAATTCAAGATAGGATCAAGGCTCTTAAGTTAGCCAATTCCTTTATTACTGATGCCTTTTTGCAGGTCATCAAGTTGGGAGCCAAAATATCTGGTTGTGTGATCTTGGCATGCAGTGCGGTGTGGCTGAAGTCTTGGTCAGTGGATGTTTCCTCTAAATCTAAACTTTTGGCTATTCCCAGGTTTGGCAGAAATTATTTCCGATATCACTGGCGATAAAGGATCTTTTCTGCCACAAGACAAGAAGAACAGGCCGATAGGACGTCAGAGTAATTTTCGTTACTTTCGTAACTTCAGGGGTAAATCTTCCCCCTCCTCTGCCAAGCAGGATAAGTCCAGTTCAAGCCTTTTTGTAAGCCCAGTCAGTCTTGGCACAAGGGGAAGCTGAGTCCCCCTATAGCAGAACAAAAACTTGCACTCGCTGGTCTTTTTTTTTAAAAAAAAAACCAAACTCTTTTACTGTGAAAAGTAGTTACGTTTCGGGGACAAAGTATCCACTTCCTCATGCACAGTGTAAAGAAATTTCAAATAATTTATAGTGCACACATAACAAAACCCCACCCCCAATTAGGACCAAAAAAATGCCAAATGATGGTCATAGTAACCACCCTGTCACATAATAAACAAATAATGTGTATATCAAATTACCAAAAATCTGTCTGAGCTTGGTTAAAAGTGAATAAAAGTGACGTATAAGAGGTAACTAGAAATACACAAATATGGAACATTGATGCAGGAATGAATGTGATAGTATGGAATAAGTTATGCTTAGAGGCAGCAATGCACAGATGAAAAAAGAAACAGCATTCAAAAGAGTGCATAGCGTGTCTGACTTTGACCGCAGCTTAAAAATAGCATGCCATAATCAGTTTGGTGAACCTATACAGAGAGATAGAGATATACAGATGTGAAAACCCCTTTGAACATGATGCATAGCCCTCATTAATCAAGGTATATATCAGATTAAATCCCAGACTGTGTATCGGTAATATCAGTAATCTAATATAAGTAGTTACTTACAAGGCCAGGCCGTTACACACCATATCTACAATCACATTGGGCTGCAGATGGAGGTAAGTCACGTGTCCTCAGGGCTCACTCCAGAGTCAGCACCTGCATTGCTATTGGTTACCGCCCAATCAAGAGGACAAATTTAGGTAGGTGGGTCCAACCGGGGATGTGCCATCATAGCAAGACTTAGCCTCTAGACCTATTGAACATAGGAAAGATCAGAGTTATTTGATGATATTAACATAATATATTATACATAGCTAAAAGGCCCAGCTAATGGAGATCACATACCCTTAACAGAATAACACCTAAGAACTAAATATGTATGAGTATGGGGAATATAATAACACTGCCCAATACTGTATAACACCTTGGGTGGGAAATGCACACATAGGAGGACCGGACCAGAAAGGGAAATCAAAGTACAAGTAAAGCTGTTACAAACGGCTACACATTAGGATAGATTGATGATGAGAATACTTTCAAGTATCTAAAGTTGGAGTTTCCGTCCTGTCCCATATTGTACACGCTGCCGAAAATCCATAAAAACATGTAGAGACCCCCTAGGAGACCGGTTGTCTCAGCACGAAACCCAATCATGTCCAGATTAGCAGAAACGTAGAATCTTTTTTATGTGATTCATCTCAATTAATTAATGAAATGATGGATTTACACGTTGAAGATACTTGGATTCTTGCAACTGCTAATGTCAACAGTTTATACACCATTATAATGCACGAAAATGGTAAATCATGTGTTGTGGAGGCATTAGACAGGTATCCGTACGTTGGTCCTCCGAGAGACTTCCTCATACAGATGCTTGATTTAAGCCTACGGCTTAATTATTTTCGCTTCAATAATTCTTTCTATCAACAAATATCCAGGACGGCCATGGGCTCAAATGTGGCCCCTTCCCTGGTGAAGAGAGAGGTGCTGCTGCAGTGATCGTCCGCCAGGCACAGGAAACAGAGCGGATCAAACCATATGTGAGCAGGGGGAATGGTGTGGAGCCAACCAAAGGGTAGCGGCGGACTACCGCAAAAAATGTGCAAAAAGAAGAAATGGAAAGCTACTTAGCATCAGTAAAACGGTTTATTTATTTCCAAATATAAAAAATACACATGGAAGTGACCAAAGTCACAACAAACAGGGAAGGAGACAGCAGTCTTGCATGTTTCACGCACACTTGCGCTTAATCATAGATGCTGGGAACAAGTATGGACAGCTGCTTCATTTAAAGGGACAACACACCAATAGAAACATTCATATAGTTAAGTCATGCAATCATTGGTTATCAACTTATGCATTTGATTTGTAAAGTGTGTGTCCACAGTTAATGATGCAGATCAGATAAAAACAAAATACAAAATACTTGTGAAGGGGGGACAAAATCTGGCACATGTGTGAAAGATATATATAACTATAATTTATAATGTGAAAATGTTCAAGTAAATAATATAAATATATATATATCCTCAAATAAAATAGAAAATAAGAAACAAGTGTATGTATGAATGTTTATATAGTATGGAACACCATGGAACTTATGACATATTAACAAAGCATCACATTAGGTTTGCAGGATAGATAAATGGTATTCATGTAACCTTTTTCAAAAAATATGTATGTATCTCAAATGAAATAAACAAACAAATCAAATATACAAATGCAAATGTCATAGGTATCATAGGTTGCTGCATATTGAAATTAACCCTTAATATAGAGATTCTGCAATACAGTTATTGGAGTATAGAAAAGGAGGGGGAGGGAAAAGAGTTATATAGAGAAAGGAATTTTAATAGAATAATTAAAATATATATACTAAAATATATACTAATATGAAGATATATGTATAGCTTTCAATATATTTCTCTCAATATATTTAATAAGGTAAATTCCAGTTTAGTCAACAAAGTATCTCATATCCCACTCCAAATTGATACCCAGGGGAGACCTGGTCTTTAATTTATAAATCCAGAAAAGTTCTTTCCTATCCAGGATTTTGGATTTATCTCCCCCTCTAGGTGGGGTTCTTGCTAGGTCTATGATCTTAATTTTAATACTGGGTACATTGGTAAAGTGAAGGAGATTAAAGTGTTTCACTACTGCCGAATCCTTATTAAAATTCTTTATATCCCTCAGATGTTCCCTAGCTCGGTCTCTGAGGGTTCTGGTCGACTGTCCCACATATTGGGCCCCACAAAGTTTACAATCCAATAAGTACACCATGTAGTCAGTAAGACATGTAGCATAGAAATCTATTTCAAAGGATTCACCTGTGACCTTGCAACTGAACCTATTGGTGTAGTCCATAGTATCACAGGTTAAACAATTCGTGAGATGTGCCCTAAAATTTCCTACACCCCTAAGCCAATTAGCATTAGATCTAGTCTCATTTATGGATAAATATGAGGTAGCAGTGATGGGGGTGTTTGAAAAACCAGAAGTGATGTTTTACTGTCGCTACATAGACAACCTTTTTATACAGGGAGTGCAGAATTATTAGGCAAATTAGTATTTTGACCACATCATCCTCTTTATGCATGTTGTCTTACTCCAAGCTGTATAGGCTCGAAAGCCTACTACAAATTAAACATATTAGGTGATGTGCATTTCTGTAATGAGAAGGGGTGTGGTCTAATGATATCAACACCCTATATCAGGTGTGCATAATTATTAGGCAACTTCCTTTCCTTTGGCAAAATGGGTCAAAAGAAGGACTTGACAGGCTCAGAAAAGTCAAAAATAGTGAGATATCTTGCAGAGGGATGCAGCACTCTTAAAATTGCAAAGCTTCTGAAGCGTGATCATCGAACAATCAAGCGTTTCATTCAAAATAGTCAACAGGGTCGCAAGAAGCGTGTGGAAAAACCAAGGCGCAAAATAACTGCCCATGAACTGAGAAAAGTCAAGCGTGCAGCTGCCAATATGCCACTTGCCACCAGTTTGGCCATATTTCAGAGCTGCAACATCACTGGAGTGCCCAAAAGCACAAGGTGTGCAATACTCAGAGACATGGCCAAGGTAAGAAAGGCTGAAAGACGACCACCACTGAACAAGACACACAAGCTGAAACGTCAAGACTGGGCCAAGAAATATCTCAAGACTGATTTTTCTAAGGTTTTATGGACTGATGAAATGAGAGTGAGTCTTGATGGGCCAGATGGATGGGCCCGTGGCTGGATTGGTAAAGGGCAGAGAGCTCCAGTCCGACTCAGACACCAGCAAGGTGGAGGTGGAGTACTGGTTTGGGCTGGTTTCATCAAAGATGAGCTTGTGGGGCCTTTTCGGGTTGAGGATGGAGTCAAGCTCAACTCCCAGTCCTACTGCCAGTTTCTGGAAGACACCTTCTTCAAGCAGTGGTACAGGAAGAAGTCTGCATCCTTCAAGAAAAACATGATTTTCATGCAGGACAATGCTCCATCACACGCGTCCAAGTACTCCACAGCGTGGCTGGCAAGAAAGGGTATAAAAGAAGAAAATCTAATGACATGGCCTCCTTGTTCACCTGATCTGAACCCCATTGAGAACCTGTGGTCCATCATCAAATGTGAGATTTACAAGGAGGGAAAACAGTACACCTCTCTGAACAGTGTCTGGGAGGCTGTGGTTGCTGCTGCACGCAATGTTGATGGTGAACAGATCAAAACACTGACAGAATCCATGGATGGCAGGCTTTTGAGTGTCCTTGCAAAGAAAGGTGGCTATATTGGTCACTGATTTGTTTTTGTTTTGTTTTTGAATGTCAGAAATGTATATTTGTGAATGTTGAGATGTTATATTGGTTTCACTGGTAAAAATAAATAATTGAAATGGGTATATATTTGTTTTTTGTTAAGTTGCCTAATAATTATGCACAGTAATAGTCACCTGCACACACAGATATCCCCCTAAAATAGCTAAAACTAAAAACAAACTAAAAACTACTTCCAAAAATATTCAGCTTTGATATTAATGAGTTTTTTGGGTTCATTGAGAACATGGTTGTTGTTCAATAATAAAATTAATCCTCAAAAATACAACTTGCCTAATAATTCTGCACTCCCTGTAGTGTTGAGTGGTAGAGCCGAAGAATTAAAGACCTGGTTCGATCAATTGAACGCCTTGGATTATCCAGTCAAATTCAACCTCAATTTTGATGAGAGGGTGATCGAATTTCTTGATCTGAAGATCTTCAAGAAAGGACAGAACCAATTGGGAACAACCCTTTACTGTAAGCCAACAGACAGAAATTCACTGTTGCACGCAACCAGTAATCATCCAACCGCTCTATTGAGGGCTATTCCTAGAGCCCAGCTGATGGGTGTGGCAAGAAATAACAGCGAACCAGATATGAGACAGTACTAATGATCATAAATGGCTTGTAAATTTGTTCAGTGTGGCTACAATCCACAACTTATTGAGAAAAGTATAAGAATGGTCGATGACCCTGCAGGAGATTTTCCAGATACAGATAAGGACAACACACAATGACTGACATTTACTACAGTATATAGTCCAACCATAAGTAATCTGGGTAAGAATCTCAACCAGCATTGGCATATTATTAAGAGTGACTCTACCCTTCCATTTGAAAAATGGCAACATCCCGGGGTGGGCTATAAAAGGAATAAGAATCTTAAATATACTGTGATGATCATGGACCCCTCTCACTGTTATACCAAGGCAAATTGGTTACAACTCAATAAGAAAAAAGGGTGCAGTGTGTATGACATGTAGTGCCATGGTACCTGATCCAACCTTCGGCCATCCACATACCAACAAGAGATTTACGATCCAGCACTTCATTACCTGCACCAGCACATATGTGGTATACTTGTTGAACTGTTGTTGCGGGAGATTCTATGTTTGCAAAACCGATGATAATGCTCGGATAAGGTTTGCCAACCATAGATTGGCTATTAGGAATGCCATAAAGAGCAAGAAGAGTGACTAGCCAGTGGCAAGGCATTTCCTTGAGTCCGGCCATATGGTAAATGACCTACAATTCGTCCTGATTGATCATGTTCCCTCCCCTGAGACGTGGGGGTGATCTGAACAAGATATTCCTGCAAATTGAAGCAAGATGGATCCACCATCTGAACACTGTGCAACCTAATGGACTGAACACTGTCATAGACTAGCACTGCTTCTTATGATATCCAGGACTGTTGCCTTGGGGAAAAAAAGACGGTTCACAATCTGTTATACTGTATATTCAATTAATTGGAACTATGGGTACTGTTCCCTATAGATCTAGACACATTTTAATGGGCAGCCACTGAGTTAACTGTTGCTTTATAATCTTTTGGTATCTTAAAGGGACAGTCTACACCAGAATTTTTATTGTTTTAAAAGATAGATAATCCCTTTATTACCCATTTCCCAGTTTTGCATAACCAACACAGTTATAATAATATACTTTTAACCTCTGTGATTATCTTGTATCTAAGCCTCTGCAAACTGCCCCTTTTTCAGTTCTTTTGACAGACTTGCAGTCTAGACAATCAGTGCCTGCTCCCAGATAACTTCTCGTGCACGAGCACAATGTTATCTATATAAAATACGTGAACTAACACCCTCTAGTGGTGAAAAACTGTTAAAATGCAATCTGAAAGAGGTGGGCTTCAAGGGCTAAGAAATTAGCATATGAACCTCCTAGGTTAAGCTTTCAACTAAGAATACCAAGAAAACAAAGCAAAATTGGTGATAAAAGTAAATTGGAAAATTGTTTAAAACGACATGCTCTATCTGAATCATGAAAGTTTATTTTGGCCTAGACTGTCCCTTTAACCGAGGGTTCCCTGTCCTCTAGTATCTTAATATAGTCTGACCTAACTAGTATAGTCTGACTTTTATACAGTTTGACTTAACTCAGCTGGAATAGACGGTCCATGTGACCATCTTTACTTGTAGCTTTGATGTCCCTTTCTGGTCCAGTCCTCCTATGTGTACATTTCCCACCCAAGGTGTTATACAGTATTGGGCAGTGTTATTATATTCCCCATACTTATACATATTTAGTTCTTAGGTGTTATTCTGGTCAGGGTATGTGATCTCCATTAGCTGGGCCTTTTAGCTATGTATAATATATTATGTTAATATCATCAAATAACTCATATATTTCCTATGTTCAATAGGTCTAGATGCTAAGTCTTACTATGATGGCACATCGCCGGTTGGACCCACCTACCTAAATTCGCCCTTTTGATTGGGCGGTTTCCCTAGTGAATTCACTACGTCATTGAATGGTGCGTTACCATAGCAAAGCAGACGCCGACTCTGTAGTGGGCCCTGAGGACACGTGACTTACCTCCCTCTGCAGCCCAGTGTGATTGTAGAAATGGTGTGTAACGGCCCGGCTTTGTAAGTAATTACTTATATGAGATTACTGATATTACCGATACACAGTTTGGGATTTAATCTGATATACCTTGTTTAATGAGGGTTATGCATCATGTTCAAAGGGGGTTTCACATCTGTATATCGCTCTGTATAGGTTCCCTAAGCTTATTACGGCATGTTATTTTTAAGCTGAGGTCGAAATCAGATACGCTCTGCACTCTTTAGAATGATGTTTCTTTTTTCATCTGTGCATTGCTGCCTCTAAGCATAACTTATTCCATACTATCACACTCATTCCTGCATCGATGTTCCATATTTGTGTAATTCTGGTTATCTCTTATACGTCACTTTTATTCACTTTTAACCAAGCTCAGACAGATTTTTGGTAATTTGATATACACATTATTTGTTTATTATGAGACAGGGTGGTTACTATGACCACCATTTGGCGTTTTTTGGTCCTAATTGGATGTTTTGTTATGTATGCACTATATATTGTTTGAAATGTCTATACACTGTGGGGTCGATCCGATATAAAGCGTCGCCCGCAAAAGCCGGCGACGCCAATATTTGCGCGGATTTGGTATCACATATACGGCGTAACCTAGAAGTTACGCGCGTATATTTCTGCCGTCGCCCGCAGTTTTTTGGGCCATAGGCAGGTATACCAAACCCGCGCAGTTTGGTATCCAATATGCAGCGTAAGGACTTACGTGGCGAAAATGGAGAAAACTTACTCCATTTTCACCTCGCCACAAAAAGCAGCCGTAAGAAGCCTTACGCTGACTATTGGAGCCCCGTAACTCCCTAAACTAACTAGAAAATAAACCTAACGCATGCGCAATGTCTATCTCCCTGTCAACCGCGATCTGCTAAAATAAACCTAACACCTAACGCATGCGCAATGTCTATCTCCCTGTCAACCGCGATCTGCTAAAATAAACCTAACACCTAACGCATGCGCAATGTCTATCTACCTGTCAACCGCGATCCCCCCCCCCCCGAAATCCCTAATAAAGTTATTACCCCCTAAACCGCCGCTCCCGGACCCCGCCGCCATCTACATAAACTAACCCCCTACTGTGAGCCTCTAAAACCGCCGCCATCTACCTTATCTATCCCCTAATCTGACCCCTTACACCGCCGCCACCTATATAAAAATGATTAACCCCTAATGTAAGCCCCTTACACCGCCGCCATCTCTATTAAAATGATTAACCCCTAATTTAATCTACCTACCCCGCCGCCAGCTATATTATCTATATTAACCCTAAGTATATTATAGTTAATATAGGTATTACATTATATATATTAACTATATTAACCCTAATTATATTAGGGTTAATATAGTTAATATAGTTACTATAGTATTTATATTAACTATATTAACTCTATCTAACCCTAACTAAATTTATATTAAATTAATCTAATTCATTTATAAACTAAAATATTCCTATTTAAATCTAAATACTTACCTATAAAATAAACCATAAGATAGCTACAATATAATTAATAATTACATTGTAGCTATGTTAGGGTTAATATTTATTTTACAGGTAAATTGTTAATTATTTTAACTAGGTATAATAGATATTAAATAGTTATTAACTATTTAATATCTACCTTGTTAAAATAATTACCCAATTACCTGTAAAATAAATCCTAACCTAAGTTACAAATACACCTACACTATCAATAAATTTAATAAACTACTAACATCTATCTAAAAATACAATTAAATTAACTAAACTAAATTACAAAAAAAACAAACACTAAATTACAAAAAATAAAAAAAAGATTACAAGATATTTAAGCTAATTACACCTATTCTAAGCCCCCTAATAAAATAATAAACCCCCAAAATAAAAAAAATTCCCTGCCCTATTCTAAATTCAACAAATTTCAAAGCTCTTTACCTTACCAGCCCTTAAAAGGGCCTTTTGTGGGGCATGCCCCAAAGAATTCAGCTCTTTTGCATACAAGAAATACAATACCCCCCCCCCCCCCATTACAACCCACCACCCACATACCCCTATTCTAAACCCACCCAAACCCCCCTTAAAAAAGCCTAACACTACCCCCCTGAAGATCTCCCTACCTTGTCTTCACCACACCGGGCCAAACTCCTGATCCGATCCGGGCGATGTCTTCCTCCAAGCGGCAAAGAAGAATTCTTCCTCCGGCGATGTCTTCCTCCAAGCGGCAAAGAAGAATTCTTCCTCCGGCGACGTCTTCCTCCAAGCGGCAGCAAAGTCTTCATTCTTCCGGCGGCATCTTCAATCTTCTTTCTTCGCTCCGCCGCCGCGGAGCATCCATCCCGGCCGACTGCTGAACTTGGAATGATGTACCTTTAAATGACGTCATCCAAGATGGCGTCCGCCGAATTCCGATTGGCTGATAGGATTCTATCAGCCAATCGGAATTAAGTTAAAAAAATCTGATTGGCTGATTGAATCAGCCAATCAGATTCAAGTTCAATCCGATTGGCTGATCCAATCAGCCAATCAGATTGAGCTCGCATTCTATTGGCTGTTCCGATCAGCCAATAGAATGCGAGCTCAATCTGATTGGCTGATTGGATCAGCCAATCGGATTGAACTTGAATCTGATTGGCTGATTCAATCAGCCAATCAGATTTTTTTAACTTAATTCCGATTGGCTGATAGAATCCTATCAGCCAATCGGAATTCGGCGGACGCCATCTTGGATGACGTCATTTAAAGGTACATCATTCCAAGTTCAGCAGTCGGCCGGGATGGATGCTCCGCGGCGGCGGAGCGAAGAAAGAAGATTGAAGATGCCGCCGGAAGAATGAAGACTTTGCTGCCGCTTGGAGGAAGACGTCGCCGGAGGAAGAATTCTTCTTTGCCGCTTGGAGGAAGACATCGCCCGGATCGGATCAGGAGTTCGGCCCGGTGTGGTGAAGACAAGGTAGGGAGATCTTCAGGGGGGTAGTGTTAGGCTTTTTTAAGGGGGGTTTGGGTGGGTTTAGAATAGGGGTATGTGGGTGGTGGGTTGTAATGGGGGGGGGGTATTGTATTTCTTGTATGCAAAAGAGCTGAATTCTTTGGGGCATGCCCCACAAAAGGCCCTTTTAAGGGCTGGTAAGGTAAAGAGCTTTGAAATTTGTTGAATTTAGAATAGGGCAGGGAATTTTTTTTATTTTGGGGGTTTATTATTTTATTAGGGGGCTTAGAATAGGTGTAATTAGCTTAAATATCTTGTAATCTTTTTATTATTTTTTGTAATTTAGTGTTTGTTTTTTTTTGTAATTTAGTTTAGTTAATTTAATTGTATTTTTAGATAGATGTTAGTAGTTTATTAAATTTATTGATAGTGTAGGTGTATTTGTAACTTAGGTTAGGATTTATTTTACAGGTAATTGGGTAATTATTTTAACTAGGTAGATATTAAATAGTTAATAACTATTTAATATCTATTATACCTAGTTAAAATAATTAACAATTTACCTGTAAAATAAATATTAACCCTAACATAGCTACAATGTAATTATTAATTATATTGTAGCTATCTTATGGTTTATTTTATAGGTAAGTATTTAGATTTAAATAGGAATATTTTAGTTTATAAATGAATTAGATTAATTTAATATAAATTTAGTTAGGGTTAGATAGAGTTAATATAGTTAATATAAATACTATAGTAACTATATTAACTATATTAACCCTAATATAATTAGGGTTAATATAGTTAATATATATAATGTAATACCTATATTAACTATAATATACTTAGGGTTAATATAGATAATATAGCTGGCGGCAGGGTAGGTAGATTAAATTAGGGGTTAATCATTTTAATAGAGATGGCGGCGGTGTTAGGGGCTCACTTTAGGGGGTTATAGATATAATATAGCTGGCGGCGGGGTACGGGAGCGGCGGTTTAGGGGTTAATAACTTTATTAGGTTGCGGCGGGGTAAAGGAGCGGCGGTTTAGGGGTTAAAAGCTTTTTTATTGTTAGGCTAGTGAGGGGGGATAGCGGATAGAGGGTTAGACAGTGCGGGCTATGTTAGGGAGGCGTGTTAGACAGTGCGGGCTATGTTAGGGAGGCGTGTTAGACAGTGCGGGCTATGTTAGGGAGGCGTGTTAGACAGTGCGGGTGTTTTAGACTTTAGTCAGGTTTTATAGGCGCCGGCAGATTCTAACGTGGCGCAAGTCACTGGCGACGCCAGAAATTTGTACTTACGCAGATTTCTGGACATCGCTGGTTTGTGAGACTTACGGCACGTTAGCATCTGACGGCGACCTATATGGGATGGCTCGAGTTGCGAGCTGAAACTGCGGGCGACGCCGGTTCCCTCGCTTGCGCCGCAAACTGCGATCGATATCGGATCGCACCCTGTATCTGAGGAAGGGGATACTGTGTTCCCGAAACTTTACTACTTTTTACAGTAAAATAATTTTTTTGAAAAAAGCGAGTGCAAGTTTTGTTCTGCTATAGTCACTCTGTACTAGTACCCTGGCAGTTGTGGCATTTAGTGAGAGTGCTCTCTATCGTGTGTGTGTGTATATATATATATATATATATATATATATATATATATATATATATATATATATATATATATATATACTGTATATATATACCTATGAGTTTTTGCGAATTATTACATCTTTGGCATTAGCAATTATTTCTGTCTCCTCTACTTTTGCCTGTGTCCTCCCATATATAATTCCTAGAGACATCTATCAGAAGTTTTGCAATATGTGATATAATAACTATAATGTACATGCGACTTGCTAACCATCTGTTGGCAGGTTGCACACATAGACATCTACCCATACACCACTGTAATAAATATGAATAATGGAAATATAATGCATTTTTAAAATCACTTTTATGTCTGATTAATAATGCAACATCAATCTATTTTTGCAGTACAGTCTCTGCATAAAATCCCTACACATTAAACTCTGGCAAGTGTACAAATTGGTAATAAACATCTTTAAACCTATATAATTCAGCATATATACCATAAACTATTTAATGTATCTGCCTCTGAATGTTGGTTAATTAGCATTAAGTTATTAAAAATAAAAAAGTATGTAGTTTTCTCAGCCATAGTATTCCTTGACCTGAAATTGATACAAAAAAATGTTTTTCTTTTCTAGCTCTGCTGACTGCTGTTAATCAGTACTGTTACATCTTGTGCCCTATGTAATCAATGTAACCTGCAAAACTGTAGCAAGAAAGGATAAAGGGAATAAAAATGAAAAAGTAGGAAACCATAAAGGGGAAGAAGATATGAAGGGAAAAAATATGAGATGGAACTGGGGCTAAGCCCAATAGAGAGAGGGGGCAGTGGAAGGGGGAGAAAAGAAAGAAGTGAGAAACTGAGAGATCAATAGCAACAGGAGCAGTACACTGTGCAAAGTGAGAGGGGGAGATGGTGCGTGACATTGCATGTGCTCCTTATATAAATGCCTTCTGCTTACTGTACAACTGGTTACAGCATATTTATCTGCACTATGTGTGATATCTGGTTCTGTGTCTGCTGCTCTCTATATCTGGGACAGGTTAAAAAGGGGACAGAACTGTAGGCAACTGTTTTAGGTGTGTGTATATATAGTGTGTGTATATATGTATGTATATATATATGTGTCTCGTTTTTGGTTTACCTGATGTATTCAGCTAGCTGCTAGTAGTGCATTACTACTCTGCAGTTTAGCTAGGTGTATTATTCAACAAAGGATACCAAGAGAACAAAGAAAGTTTGATAATAAAAGTAAATTAGAAATAATTTAAAATTGCATGCTCTACATGAATCATAAAAGTTTAATTTTGACATTACTGTCTCTTTAAAAAAAATGGTGCAGAGCTATAAACTAAACTTCCCCTACCTACATTCAAACTAATCACCCTTTTTCTTTGATCCCTCTTGTTGGTTTTAGATGTAACTCTCATCCACTGGCTAGAAATAAACTTGGATCTTTTAACTAGTCAGTTGCACAACTGCTATGCACTTTGTTGTTACGGTAGAAAAGACTAAAGCTTTCAGGAAGATTACTAGGATGTATTAAAAGGTTCCACCCAGGTGGTTGCAGGTGTAAGAAATCTGCTAGCTATTGTTTGTTAAAGTACTGTATGAGCAGATTTGCTCTCGACAGGTACACAAATGATGTTGTTGTGACCATACCCCATGATCAGTTGCGTAATGTGTGGGGGAAGGAACAAGAAAAAGCAGAATTAGTTTCCCAGTTCTTTGTTGCTAGCGGAATGTGGATAGCTGATGCTCAAAATAACAAACAGCAATTCTGTTGTTGACTTAAAACCCTGACACTACTCATATGACACAGCTTATTTGGGCAGATTTGTTTGCTTTCTTGGCGTTTTGTAGAAAGAATGTGGGTTGAACTATAATTCATTTGCAACAAATGATTAGGCAGCTCATGCAATTATTATTATTATTATTATTATTATTATTATTTCGGTAGCGGCCTGCTGCAGTTATGGGACACAATTACATCTGAAAAAAACAATAGCGAATTCACCTAGATACAATTTGAATTCATGTAGAATTGGATTCACTCATTGATTAAGCTCCTAGTTTTTCATGTCTTTTTCATATGAATATATACATATTTGTCTTAATAAATTATAATTATCTGCTTTTTGGGAAATTGCATTCACAGTTTCCCTTATTAACCCCTTAGTGGCCAGAGCACTTTTCCATTTTCTGTCCGTTTGGGACCAAGGCTATTTTTACATTTCTGCGGTGTTTGTGTTTAGCTGTAATTTTCTTCTTACTCATTTACTGTACCCACACATATTATATACCATTTTTCTCGCCATTAAATGGACTTTCTAAATACCATTATTTTCATCATATCTTATCATTTACTATAAAAAAAATTATAAAATATGAGGAAAAATGGAAAAAAACACACTTTTTCTAACTTTGAACCCCAAAATCTGTTACATATCTACAACCACCAAAAAACACCCATGCTAAATAGTTTATAAATTTTGTCCTGAGTTTAGAAATACCCAATGTTTACACCTTCTTTGCTTTTTTGTAACTTATAGGGCCATAAATACAAATAGCACTTTGCTATTTTCAAACCATTTTTTTTTTAAATTAGCGCTAGTTACATTAGAACACTAATATCTGTAAGGAATCCCTGAATATCCATTGACATATATATATATATATATTTCTCCAACATAGGTGTGTCCGGTCCACGGCGTCATCCTTACTTGTGGGATATTCTCTTCCCCAACAGGAAATGGCAAAGAGCCCAGCAAAGCTGGTCACATGATCCCTCCTAGGCTCCGCCTACCCCAGTCATTCTCTTTGCCGTTGTACAGGCAACATCTCCACGGAGATGGCTTAGAGTTTTTTAGTGTTTAACTGTAGTTTTTATTATTCAATCAAGAGTTTGTTATTTTAAAATAGTGCTGGTATGTACTATTTACTCTGAAACAGAAAAGAGATGAAGATTTCTGTTTGTATGAGGAAAATGATTTTAGCAACCGTTACTAAAATCCATGGCTGTTCCACACAGGACTGTTGAGAGGAATTAACTTCAGTTGGGGGAACAGTGAGCAGTCTTTTGCTGCTTGAGGTATGACACATTCTAACAAGACGATGTAATGCTGGAAGCTGTCATTTTCCCTATGGGATCCGGTAAGCCATTTTTATTCACACAGTAAATAAGGGCTTCACAAGGGCTTATTAAGACTGTAGACATTTTCTGGGCTAAATCGATCATATTTACACATATTTAGCCTTGAGGAATCATTTAATCTGGGTATTTTTTGTAAAATAATATCGGCAGGCACTGTTTTAGACACTTTATTCTATTGGGGCTTTCCCTAATCATAGTCAGAGCCTCATTTTCGCGCCGGTATGGCGCACTTGTTTTTGAGAACAGCATGACATGCAGCTGCATGTGTGTGGAGCTCTGATACATAGAAAAGTCTTTCTGAAGGCATTATTTGGTATCGTATTCCCCTTTGGGCTTGGTTGGGTCTCAGCAAAGCAGATTCCAGGGACTGTATAGGGGTTAAATATAAAAATGGCTCCGGTTCCGTTATTTTAAGGGTTAAAGCTTCCAAATTTGGTGTGCAATACTTTTAAGGCTTTAAGACACTGTGGTGAAATTTTGGTGAATTTTGAACAATTCCTTCATATTTTTTCGCAATTGCAGTAATAAAGTGTGTTCAGTTTAAAATTTAAAGTGACAGTAACGGTTTTATTTTAAAACGTTTTTTGTGCTTTGTTATCAAGTTTATGCCTGTTTAACATGTCTGAACTACCAGATAGATTGTGTTCTGACTGTGGGGAAGCCAAGGTTCCTTCTCATTTAAATAGATGTGATTTATGTCATAATAAATTTAGTAAAAATGATGCCCAAGATGATTCCTCAAGTGAGGGGAGTAAGCATGGTACTGCATCATCCCCTCCTTCGTCTACACCAGTTTTGCCCATACAGGAGGCCCCTAGTACATCTAGCGCGCCAATACTCCTTACTATGCAACAATTAACGGCTGTAATGGATAATTCTATCAAAAACATTTTAGCCAATATGCCCACTTATCAGCGAAAGCGCGACTGCTCTGTTTTAGAAAATACTGAAGAGCATGAGGCCGCTGATGATATTGTTTCTGAAGGGCCCCTACACCAGTCTGAGGGGGCCAGGGAGGTTTTGTCTGAGGGAGAAATTTCAGATTCAGGAAAAATTTCTCAACAAGCTGAACCTGATGTGATTACTTTTAAATTTAAGTTGGAACATCTCCGCGCTCTGCTTAAGGAGGTGTTATCCAATTTGGATGATTGTGATTATCTGGTCATTCCAGAAACACTATGTAAAATGGACAAGTTCCTAGAGGCCCCGGGGCCCCCCGAAGCTTTTCCTATACTCAAGCGGGTGGCGTACATTGTTAATAAAGAATGGGACAGGCCCGGTGTACCTTTCGTACCTCCCCCCATATTTAAAAAATTGTTTCCTATAGTCGACCCCAGAAAGGACTTATGGCAGACAGTCCCCAAGGTCGAGGGGGCGGTTTCTACTCTAAACAAGCGCACCACTATACCCATAGAAGATAGTTGTGCTTTCCAAGATCCTATGGATAAAAAATTAGAAGGTTTGCTAAAAAAGATGTTTGTTCAGCAAGGTTACCTTCTACAACCAATTGCATGCATTGTCCCTGTCACTACAGCCGCGTGTTTCTGGTGCGATGAGCTAGAAAAGGCGATTATTAGTAATTCTTCTTCTTATGAGGAGATTATGGACAGAATTCGTGCTCTTAAATTGGCTAATTCTTTCACCCTAGACGCCACCTTGCAATTGGCTAGGTTAGCGGCGAAAAATTCTGGGTTTGCTATTGTGGCGCGCAGAGCGCTTTGGTTAAAATCTTGGTCAGCGGATGCGTCTTCCAAGAACAAATTGTTTGACATTCCTTTCAAGGGGAAAACACTGTTTGGCCCTGACTTGAAAGAGTTTATCTCTGATATCACTGGGGGCAAGGGCCACGCCCTTCCTCAGAATAGGTCTTTCAAGGCCAAAAATAAACCTAATTTTCGTCCCTTTCGCAGAAACGGACCAGCCCCAAGTGCTACGTCCTCTAAGCAGGAGGGTAATACTTCTCAAGCCAATCCAGCCTGGAGACCAAGGCAAGGCTGGAACAAAGGAAAGCAGGCCAAGAAACCTGCCACTGCTCCCAAGACAGCATGAGATGCGGGCCCCCGATCCGGGACCGGATTTGGTGGGGGGCAGACTCTCTCTCTTCACTCAGGCTTGGGCAAGAGATGTTCTGGATCCTTGGGCGCTAGAAATAGTCTTCCAAGGTTATCTTCTGGAAGTGATTCATCCTGTTCCATTAAAAGAACGAGGGATGGGGTTCTACTCCAATCTGTTCGTAGTTCCCAAAAAAGAGGGAACGTTCAGACCAATCTTAGATCTCAAGATCCTAAACAAGTTTCTCAAGGTTCCATCGTCCAAAATGGAAACCATTCGAACAATCCTTCCATCCAGAAAGGTCAATTCTTGACCACGGTGGATTTAAAGGATGCGTATCTACATATTCCTGTCCACAAGGAACATCATCGGTTCCTAAGGTTCGCATTCCTGGACAAGCATTACCAGTTCGTGGCGCTTCCTTTCGGATTAGCCACTGTTCCAAGGATTTTCACAAAGGTACTAGGGTCCCTTCTGGCGGTGCTAAGACCAAGGGGCATTGCTGTAGTACCTTACTTGGACGACATTCTGATTCAAGCGTCGTCCCTTCCTCAAGCAAAGGCTCACACGGACATAGTCCTGGCCTTTCTCAGATCTCACGGATGGTAAGTGAACGTGGAAAAGAGTTCTCTATCTCCGTCGACAAGAGTTCCCTTCTTGGGAACAATAATAGACTCCTTAGAAATGAGGATTTTTCTGACAGAGACCAGAAAAACAAAACTTCTAAACTCTTGTCGGATACTTCCTTCCTTTCCTCTTCCTTCCATAGCACAGTGCATGGAAGTGATAGGTTTGATGGTAGCGGCAATGGACATAGTTCCTTTTGCGCGCATTCATCTAAGACCATTTCAATTGTGTATGCTCAGTCAGTGGATTGGGGACTATACAGACTTGTCTCCGAAGATACAAGTAAATCAGAGGACCAGAGACTCACTCCGTTGGTGGCTGTCCCTGGACAACCTGTCGCTAGGGGTGACCTCCCGCAGACCAGAGTGGGTCATTGTCACGACCGACGCCAGTCTGATGGGCTGGGGCGCGGTCTGGGGATCCCTGAAAGCTCAGGGTCTTTGGTCTCGGGAAGAATCTCTTCTACCGATAAATATTCTGGAACTGAGAGCGATATTCAATGCTCTCAAGGCTTGGCCTCAGCTAGCGAGGGCCAAGTTCATACGGTTTCAATCAGACAACATGACGACTGTTGCGTACATCAACCATCAGGGGGGAACAAGGAGTTCCCTGGCGATGGAAGAAGTGACCAAAATCATTCAATGGGCGGAGACTCGCTCCTGCCACCTGTCTGCAATCCACATCCCAGGAGTGGAAACTTGGGAAGCGGATTTTCTGATTCGTCAGACATTGCATCCGGGGGTGTGGGAACTCCATCCGGAAATCTTTGCCCAAATCACTCAACTGTGGGGCATTCCAGACATGGATCTGATGGCCTCTCGTCAGAACTTCAAGGTTCCTTGCTACGGGTCCAGATCCAGGGATCCCAAGGCGACTCTAGTAGATGCACTAGTAGCACCTTGGACCTTCAACCTAGCTTATGTATTCCCGCCGTTTCCTCTCATCCCCAGGCTGGTAGCCAGGATCAATCAGGAGAGGGCGTAGGTGATCTTGATGGCTCCTGCGTAACCACGCAGGACTTGGTAGGCAGATCTGGTGAATATGTCATCGGCTTCACCATGGAAGCTACCTTTGAGACGAGACCTTCTTGTTCAAGGTCCGTTCGAACATCCGAATCTGGTCCTACTCCAGCTGACTGCTTGGAGATTGAACGCTTGATCTTATCAAAGCGAGGGTTCTCAGATTCTGTTATTGATACTCTTGTTCAGGCCAGAAAGCCTGTAACTAGAAAAATTTACCACAAAATATGGAAAAAATATATCTGTTGGTGTGAATCTAAAGGATTCCCTTGGGACAAGGTAAAGATTCCTAGGATTCTATCCTTTCTTCAAGAAGGATTGGAGAAAGGATTATCTGCAAGTTCCTTGAAGGTACAGATTTCTGCCTTGTCTGTGTTACTTCACAAAGAGCTGGCAGCTGTGCCAGATGTTCAAGCCTTTGTTCAGGCTCTGGTTAGAATCAAGCCTGTTTACAAACCTTTGACTCCTCCTTGGAGTCTCAACTTAGTTCTTTCAGTTCTTCAGGGGGTTCCGTTTGAACCCTTACATTCCGTTGATATTAAGTTATTATCTTGGAAAGTTTTGTTTTTGGCTGCAATTTCTTCCGCTAGAAGAGTTTCAGAATTATCTGCTCTGCAGTGTTCTCCTCCTTATCTGGTGTTCCATGCAGATAAGGTGGTTTTACGTACTAAACCTGGTTTTCTTCCAAAAGTTGTTTCTAACAAAAACATTAACCAGGAGATAGTCGTGCCTTCTTTGGGTCCGAAACCAGTTTCGAAGAAGGAACGTTTGTTGCACAATTTGGATGTTGTTCGCGCTCTAAAATTCTATTTAGATGCTACAAAGGATTTTAGACAAACATCTTCCTTGTTTGTTGTTTATTCTGGTAACAGGAGAGGTCAAAAAGCAACTTCTACCTCTCTCTCTTTTTGGATTAAAAGCATCATCAGATTGGCTTACAAGTTTGATACTTTTGCTTCTTCTGAGGCTATTTTTTGGGAGAAAGGTTTTGCAAGCCGTGGTGCCTTCCATTTAGGTGACCTGATTTGCTCCCTCCCTTCATCCGTGTCCTAAAGCTTTGGTATTGGTTCCCACAAGTAAGGATGACGCCGTGGACCGGACACACCTATGTTGGAGAAAACAGAATTTATGTTTACCTGATAAATTACTTTCTCCAACGGTGTGTCCGGTCCACGGCCCGCCCTGGTTTTTTAATCAGGTCTGATGATTTATTTTCTTTAACTACAGTCACCACGGTATCATATGGTTTCTCCTATGCAAATATTCCTCCTTAACGTCGGTCGAATGACTGGGGTAGGCGGAGCCTAGGAGGGATCATGTGACCAGCTTTGCTGGGCTCTTTGCCATTTCCTGTTGGGGAAGAGAATATCCCACAAGTAAGGATGACGCCGTGGACCGGACACACCGTTGGAGAAAGTAATTTATCAGGTAAACATAAATTCTGTTTTTTTTTAGAAGACATCCCAAAGTATTGATCTAGGCCCATTTTGGTATATTTCATGCCACCATTTCACTGCCAAATGCGATCAAATACAAAAAATCGTTGACTTTTTCACAATTTTTTTCACAAACTTTCAGTTTCTCACTGAAATTATTTACAAACTGCTTGTGCAATTATGGCATAAATGGTTGTAAATGCTTCTTTGGGATCCCCTTTGTTCAGAAATAGCAGACATATATGGCTTTGGCATTGCTTTTTGGTAATTAGAAGGCCGCTAAATGCCACTGCGCACCACACGTGTATTATGCCCAGCAGTGAAGGGGTTAATTAGGGAGCATGTAAGGAGCTTTTTGGGGTATTTTTAGCTTTAGTGTAGTGTAGTAGACAACCCCAAGTATTGATCTAGGCCCATTTTGGTATATTTCATGCCACCATTTCACCGCCAAATTCGATCAAATTAAAAAAAATGTTAAATTTTTCACAATTTTAGGTTTCTCACTGAAATCATTTACAAACAGCTTGTGCAATTATGGCACAAATGGTTGTAAATGCTTCTCTGGGATCCCCTTTGTTCAGAAATAGCAGACATATATGACTTTGGCGTTGCTTTTTGGTAATTAGAATGCTGCTAAATGGCGCTGCGCATCACACGTGTATTATGGCTAGCAGTGAAGGGGTTAATTAGGTAGCTTGTAGGGAGCTTGCAGGGTTAATTTTAGCTTTAGTGTAGAGATCAGCCTCCCACCTGAAACATCAGACCCCCTGATCCTTCCCAAAATCTCTCTTCCCTCCCCTACCCCACAAATGTCCCCGCCATCTTAAGTACTGGCAGAAACTCTGCCAGTACTAAAATAAAAGGAAAATTTGGGCTTTTTTGTGCATTTTTTTTTAGCATATTTACATATGCTTCTGTGTAGGATCCCCCTTAGCCCCCAACCTCACTGATCCCCCACCAAACTGCTCTCTAACCCTCCCCCTCTGACTTAATGTGCGCCATCTTGTGTCAGTACCCATTTTAGTGAAAAATATGTTTTTTATAAAAAAAATGTCCCTTTTCTGTAGTGTAGCTTCCCCCCCCCCCAATACCAACCCCCACCCCTTCCAGATCCCTTAGATGCTTTTAAAAAATGTTTATTTAATTTTTTCTTACACTTTACTTCTAACTTTTTTTCTGTAGTGTAGCGGTTCCCACCCGCTCCCGCCCCGTGCACGAGCCCGCCCGCCACCCCCCGTGCGCGCCCCCGAAAGCTCCGCCCACGATCCCGCCCCCCTCCACCTTACAGAGCTCACCGATGGCCGCCCACCCGCCTCCCAAGTCGGCTCCCACCCACCAACGATACCGGTCATCGATGT